>NC_061495.1:887457-924957 GCF_022539355.2 Hippoglossus stenolepis | reverse complement strand
TTTGATCAGAAACGTCCACGGAACCAGACGGAGCCTTCTGTCCGATACAGATGAAACGTAGCAGTACCACCGAATCTATGAGGGGGCAGTGTCGCAGGTAGTTTAAACGAGACATCCATAAGATACAAAGACATTTTTATAATGGCGAAATGTTTAGAGGATTGATAAGTTAAAATGTTTGGTGTCTCTGCCCTCTAGTGGATGTATTGCTTAACAACCATGCTAACGCAAAGGACACATGGAAGTATGTGAGCAGGGACGGCTACATGCTTTGAAATGGACGTATCACTTTTTGTACGTCCAGGCAGAATAAACAAGTCTTTACAGTGTCTCATTGATGTGTTCGGAATATGTTTGAATATATTTTTAATATGACGAGTCACAGTAAATGTCAAATTATTGATTCTCAGAGTGTTTAAACTCTAACTCTGCCTTTACTCAAATTACTCTGCAGCTAACAAGTTCATTTGAGTATTAGTCGTGTATCTATTACAGTATTTTTACATGATTTCTTTTTCTCAGTCAAACGAGAACATCAGTAGTAACGGCTCCTGCAAAATAAAGCTTCTTATAATTAACACATTAATCAGTTTCTCCATCACTCAGAAGTCAGTCAACATAAATCTCCTCCACAATAAAGCTGCTACTGATTATAATGTTAAATTATTTAATCAATAATTAATCGATTATTTTCTTGATGAATTGTTGGTTCATTAATGCAGCAATGATGTCAATACATGTTTTATTTTTACAAGTCTAAAAAAAAATGATGTCTCCACTTCCTCAGAAAACAAAGCCAAAATATCTTGCTGCCATCTTGTGGTTATGACATCATTTGCAATCGGAGCCAGTTCCCTACTGGTCGTGGAGTGGAGCCGGGGTATCGAGGTCCCGCCCATACACATTCTCAACCAATCAGGAGTCAGTCTCAGCTGTCAATCATGACGTCTCAGCCTGTTTTCATCAAATAACTGATTCAAACCAAACTGATCAGAAACACTTGATCAAACATCAGTGAGATGAGAACGACCTGAAACATCTTTACAAACATTTATTTAAAGTCTGGTTTGGTTCGTGTCCCATCTGCTAACATGGAGGAGGTTTATGACTAAGCTGGAATCATCAATTGTCTTGTATTTTTGGTCTCGTTTAAATAATCAATCAATTCTTGGCACAGTTGCTCTTTCAGCTGACTGATTATTCGCAGCAGCTCAGTTCTGCAACATGTAGTGAAGCCTGAACCTCACCTGATGAACTGTTAACCAATCAGCAGAGAGCACCGACTGATGAACCAATACAATCACTTTACTTCATCATTTACTTTCCAAGCTGCTGGTTGAATTCCATCGTCTCTGGTCGTCGTGTTTCCAGTTTCACTGCTGACGTCCTGTGTTGTTCTGTTTTCTGATAACTTATCACAGTGGATCAGAAGTTTAATCTCCGAGTGTCCAGCAGAGACTCGTCTTAACATGTCAATGTCCTTTTCTATTTGTTTTATTGGGGATGAGACACCATGTCAAAGTTTATTGTCAGTGTTGGAAGCCTGGTCTGTTTTAATCCTCACCCTAACAAGCAGAACAAATGAAGAGCTGCCCCTTGGTGGACACCAGTGGACATCAGTGGACACCAGTGGACACCAGTGGACATCAGTGGACACCAACTGGCCACGTTGGCTCCTCCTCATCGCTCCAGTTTACTCAGCAGAGGCTCCATAGCAGCGAGGAAACAAGCCTCAAACTCCCGGTTGGAGAATCGCTCCACTGAGCTGCGGGCGTTTCGTCGGATCTCCAGTCGAGCGGCTGGTGACAGCGCCAGGATGGTTTCCATGGCAGCGGCATAGCTGTCCTCGCTGTCGGCCAGGAACCCCGTCTGTCCACCCTCGTACGGCACCACTATGTCCAGCTTTGGACCTCCGGACTTGTGGGCGAGAACAATGGTGCCTGCAGCCATGCACTCCACCACAGCTGAGGACAGAGGGACGGAATCAAATCAACAATCCTGACCTAATAATACAAAGGTCAAAGGTGAGTCTGCATCAGGAGGGTTTATACAGGATTTAGACTCACAGTACATTTTATATAATCAAATAACTAATTATCAGAAACATGAACCCTTGAACATCAGTGTGTGAACTACCTAAAATGACCTATACTGCAGCCAGCCACCAGGGGGCGATCCAAACGCTTGGGCTTCACTTTTGGGAGCTGCCACGTCGTCCATCTTTATTTCCAGTCTGGTTAGAACCTGACTTCATGCACAAGCATCTGTCTTAAAGAACAGCTTGTGTTGGAGGAAGAACTGAAAGATCCAGGTCAATGTTAATATTCTAAATATGTTCATTCATATGTCAATTTGAAACAAAGCTTGTCGACCAATTATTTTTTAGTTTTTTTTACAATCTCACAAATCTCAGAATCCTTGTTCTGGTTGTGCGTCAGTGTTGTGATGTTTGATGAACACGGGTTCGATCCTCACCGATGCCAAAGTGTTGGTTCCACATGGTGTGCAGACCGATGGTGGCGCTCACCAGCTCCCGCTTCAGCTCCTCAAACGGGACGTTCAGTTTGAAGTCGACCCGGTCGGACACCCCCAGCTCCTGGCAGAGCCCCCGCAGCAGCAGCACCCTCTCCTCGTCCTCCTGGTTCCTGCATCCACCAATCAGCACGAGCCGCAGTGACTCTCTGCCCCCAGGCCCCTCCCCTTTCCTGTCCAACAGTTTGCGAAACGCTTGAATCTGCAGCCTGTGGTCCTTCTCCGGCCTGAACTGAGCCACTGACACCACAGAGTGACACTTCCTCTCTCCTCCCTCTTCCTCTCCACTCACCAGCTCCTCCCCCAGCTCCTCCCAGCCCTCCTCCACCTCGTCCTCCAGCGGTACGTCCAGGAAAGCCCTGACGTCGCAGGGCGGGTAGACGACGGTGGTCCGGCTGGGAGAGCGCCACAGGGCCAAGATGTGTCCCAGCGTCCAGGTGGAGTTCACCATTATGACGTGGCTGCAGGAGCCGGCCAGACCGTAGAGCAGAGCGAAGCAGCAGTAGTACACCACCTTCACCGCGCTCAGCACCGGGCTCCTGGAGATGAAGTCAGCGTTGTTGAACCTGGACAGAAGAAGAAGAAGAAGAAGACAGATGAGATTTAAGGACGGTTCAATTTATAAACCATCTTAAAGCACCAGGCTGACGTTTCAGTGTGAGAGGGGAACTGGAATCATCAGCTGTGATTGGAGGACAGGGGTTAGGTCACGCCCACACTGACATGTTTTCATTTTAAAACTAAAACATGACTGTTCACATCCACTGGTCATGTGATGTAAACAGGAAGTGTTAGCGACGCTTTGTATTCACCGCTGGAGTGGACGTAGCCTCTGTGTGTGGAGCCTCTGTGTGTGGACGTGTGTGTGGAGTGGACGTAGCCTCGGTGTGTGGACGTGTGTGTGGAGTGGACGTAGCTCTGTGTGGACGTGTGTGTGGAGTGGACGTAGCCTCTGCTGTGTGGAGATGTAGGGGCCTGGACATGTGTGGAGTGGATCGTAGCCTCTGTGTGTGGACGTGTGTGTGGAGTGGACATAGCCTCTGTGTGTGGACGTGTGTGTGGAGTGGACGTAGCCTCTGTGTGTGGACGTGTGTGTGGAGTGGACGTAGCCTCGGTGTGTGGACGTGTGTGTGGAGTGGACGTAGCCTCGGTGTGTGGACGTAGCCTCGGTGTTACCTGGGGTTCTGCTCTCTGACCACAGACAACATATCAGTGCTGACGGTGGGATAGTGGACGTAGCTCGCCACCTCGCAGCCGCCAAGGTAGCGGAAGATTGGCAGAGTGAAGGCGTAGCCCATCGAGTCCACGTACAGGTCAGGAACAAAGGCCGTCAGAGCCTCCCAGCCTAACACACACACACACACACACACACACACACACACACACACACACACACACACACACACACACACACACACACACACACACACACACACACACACACACACACACACACACACACACACACACGAAACATTATAAACATAAAGATTTGATATTTACTACAATAAGCAGTTCCTTCCTTGTGTTGTTACCGAGGAACATGGATCCGGCGCTCTGGCCCAGCAGACTGAAGTGAGGGTAAGACGTTGCCTCCAGCAGCGCGCGGTGACGCAGGAAGATGAAGGTGATTGGTCGAGGCAGCGTGACATTGAAACGCTGTCGGGCTCCTTCCAGAATCTGTTCAGCGGCCACTCCCTGATCAGCCGTGTAAACCACGAAGGACACGTCAGGGAACCTGGGAGGACGAAGGTCAACATTAACTCAGTTTAGGTCATTTTAGGAAGCAGGAAGATCAGTACTTTAACTTGTGATGGAGTATTTTTACTCTGTGGTATCAGTACTTTAACTTGTGATGGAGTATTTTTACTCTGTGGTATCAGTACTTTAACTATAATAGAGTATTTTTACTCTGTGGTATCAGTACTTTAACTTATAATAGAGTATTTTTACTCTGTGGTATCAGTACTTTAACTTATAATGGAGTATTTTTACTCTGTGGTATCAGTACTTTAACTTGTAATAGAATATTTTTACTCTGTGGTATCAGTACTTTAACTTGTGATGGAGTATTTTTACTCTGTGGTATCAGGATGTTGCTGCAGTAGAGTATCTCAGTACTTCTTTCATGTACTTTAACACTGAAGTACATGTCCAGTGTCCACAGACTTTGTCCCCCGGTGGACTCTGTCTGATGGAGACTGTACCGGAGCATGAGGACCCTCAGCGAGCTCCACAGGACCCGCTCCCCGCCTCCTCCGGCGCTGCAGTCCGGGTGGAAGAAGGCCACCGCCGGGCCGCCGCCGCCCTCAGCCCGGCTCTTCCTCCTCCGGCTCCTCCGGCGGCTCCGGAGCCACAAGCGGAGTCCGAGCAGCAGCAGGCCGAGGATCAGGGTGAGGATCAGGGCGAGGAGGCAGCAGGGAGCCGCCAGGGACCACAGCAACCTGCGGGGGAGATGGACACACTACCGTCACACCGGGGACAGACACCGAGGACACACACCGTCACACCGGGGACAGAGACACTCACCTCATGAAGTCACAGAAACACAGATGATGATGATGAACATGATGATGATGAAGATCCGCCATCTTTACAACACTACTGATGACGTCACAGCTCAGCTGACCCGCAGGCCTCGCTCTGATTGGCTGAGAGTTTGTTTACACCCACGTCAGCGACACGTGACTTTTATTTATTTATTACGACTTCAGTTACTCCAAACGTAAAGACATAAAAAATATACTTCATCTTCTAATCAAGTATTTAAACAGGAACTACTGCCAATCTACTGCTCCACAGTCCGTCCACAAGGTGGCGGTAATGGGCTTATAAGCTGGTTTGCCAACTGCCAATAAACAGAAGAAGAAGAAGAACAAGTTATTAATTTAGAGCAACAATAATCTTATTACATCCAGATGAAATAAATGTCTCAACTTCATTAATAACCACATTCTTTGTCTCTTCTGCGGCTTCACTTTAACCACATTTATCTTTATATGGAATTAAAGATAATTAGAATTTTTTTACTTCTACATCATAAGAATATTCATATCCAGTCCTCTTTCATTTATATATTTATTTATTTAACACACGTAGTAATAATAACATACACACACATACGGAATATATATAAATAAAAAAACACGCCAAATGAAAAGACTTTAAAAAATATATATTTGATGTATGTGTAGTTTATTTAAAAATCCCCAAACTAACTCTAGTTAATAATAATGTATTTGATGAGGCTACATTTAAAACACATTTCTGAGCCTGAGGAGCTGGAGCACAGGAACTATCTGAGCACAAGCAGCTGAAACTGAAAGACCATATAATATTATATATTGTGAATAAATGACCACTGACTGGATTACGTGGTCAGATTAGTTGAGTGATGGATGACGTCGACCCTCCTTCAGTGCGGGGGTCACCCCGACAGCAGCCTGTGTCATTGCCATATAAAGACAAATCATCTGTCATTCCTGTTTCTGAGGTGTTGCGTGTCACTTCCTTCCTCGTACATTTGAATACATGAGCTGTCACCCTGCTCTCGGTGCCTGTCGAGCAGCTCAGCAGCCAGAAGGACCGACCGAGGAAGAGAGAGACAGACAGAGACAGAGACACGGACAGAAAGACGACAAACCTCCACAGCCCAGCGGCCTCCTCGCCTCCCAGGTAAAGACATCTGAGTTCAGGTCTGATCCAAGCAGGTGTTCCCTGAAGGCATCACCGAAACATGAGACTTAAATTCTTACTTTTAAATTCTTATTTGTGTGGAGACGGAGGGAAGAAAAGACAAAGAGAGAAACTGTTGTTTCACGAACGATTGTACAGATGTTTCCAAATCAAAGAGTTGTCTCCACCTTCTGCTGCTCACAGATCTGCATAAAACAAACCGAGTCAAATGCACAAACTTAAAAACTTTCATCGCTCATGTTCTTTAACTTCATGTCGTTTGACTTTGTGCAGCTTTGCACCAACAATGAGATCCGAGCAGTTAGAGCGGCAGCGAGGCCTGCAGGAGGAAGGAGAAGTTAAACCTCTGCAGCAAGCTGAAAAGGAAGTTTGTGGTCAACTTCACTTCAACTGCAAAAAACCAAAAATCCCTTTGAGGCAGCGAGATGATGAACAGAAACTCAGACGTCAGCCGAGCGGCGTTTCATTAGAGTTTATTCAATTCACTGTTTGTTGAAAAAGCACGAGGAGCTGCTGCTCGAGCGTTAGCGTCCACGTGAGGTAGAGAAGCTCCAGATCTATTTTAATGTCTGAAGTTGATTCATAAAACAAACCGGTTTCAAATCAAGATTCAGTTTCTTTACTCAAGTTTTTATTTTTATTTTCTGCACATACCACAGAGAATATTGTTGTTTTCAATCTGCAGGAAACATGTTCACAAACTGTTCCTGAGTTCTGAATAATGAGCAGAACAATATGTCTCCGTGAAGTCGACCTCTGATCTTTAGCAGAGCACACGCCTCCACTTCCTCCACATGAAGCTAAAATACCTACGCTTCCATCTTGTGGCGATGACGTCACCAGCAGTCGCTCTGTGCAGTCGTGATCGTCGAGCGGTATCGAGGACCCGCCCATTCACATGCTCGACCAGTCAGGAGTCAGTGTCAGCTGTCAATCATGATGTTTTTATATCATCAAATAACTTGTTAAAACTAAACTGATCAGAAACACAAACAAACATCATCACTGTTCCTCCTTAAGGGGGGTTTCTGTTCTCGTACACCACATACACACACTCTCACACACTCATACACAAACACACACTCACACACACTCTCTCACACACACACACACACACACACACACAATCACACACTCAATCACACACACACACACACACACACACACACACACACACACACACTCACACAATCACACACACACACACACACACACACACTCACACAATCACACACACACACACACACACACACACACACACACACACACCACACACACACACACACCTCACACAATCACACACACACACACACACACTACACAATCACACACTAATCACACACACACACACACACACACACTCACACAATCACACACACACACACACACACACACACACACACACACACACACACTCAATCACAGTCTTACACACACACTCACACACACTCACTTCCTCCTGGGCACTGATCATATGATGATGAATCATTTTCTGATGAATTTCCGCTGTAAACGGACTCGTTCGATCTTCTGGAGATAAACTGATGTTTTGCTCCGTAGAGAATCAGCTCAGTCTCGTGGATCAACCTGAAAGTTCATCATATCTATTTTGTCATAGATGATATATTATTATTATTTATTAATCATATAAGTGTGACCTCAGTAAATTGTGGTTTTGTCTGTTTGTGAGATCCAGTGTTGAATCTAACGTAGAGTTTTTCCTCTCCACAGTGGGAACTGTTGGGTTCCTCTATAAAATGTTAATCTATGTAAAGTGCCTTGAGATAATGTATATTGGGATTTGGCGCCAAATAAAGTTGAATTGAATTCTGTCCACATACTCGTCCAAGTTACCTGTGCATTAACACACACACACACGTCTGTCAGACAGGAAGTGCAGCAGAAACAGGAAGTGAGAACTGTTAGTTGTTTGCATCACAGCTCAAAATCAGGAGCTGTAACTTCCTTCTCTCAGGTCGCTCGTCCACGTTTAAACTTCTAAATTATGTGTTTGTGTCAGTTTCAGGTTCCAAGATGGACGCCCCCGCGCAGATCTCTCCAGAGGAGCTGGAGGAACTTAAAGAAGCTTTCGCAAAGATCGGTGAGGAAAACAAGAGCGCTCACACAAATCTGTTGTTTTATTTGTACTATTTAAATGAGTCTGTGACCTCTGACCTGTCGACCTCTGTCTCCAGATGTGGACAACAACGGCTTCATCAGCAAGCAGGAGCTGAACGAGCTCTTCAGAGCCGCCAACCTGCCGCTGCCCGGGTACAGGGTCCGAGAGATCGTCCAGGAGCTGATGAAGAGCAGCGAGCAGCTCACCTTCAGCGAGTTCGCTCAGGTGAGGGCACAGGTCAAAGGTCACACGCTGTAAACACAACATCACTGGAATCAGATCCATATTTACCGTTCATCATCTGGACAGTTTTTAATACAAATACAAAATCTGAGATTATCTACCAACAATAATCTACAGACGTTCTCTGTTCCTCATGTTCCACCTGCAGATCGTTCACGGCCTGAAGAGCAGCGACGTCGCCAAGACCTTCAGGAAGGTCATCAACAAGAAGGAGGGGATCTGTAACGTGGCAGGGACGTCCGAGCAGTCAGGCACCACACACTCCTACTCAGGTACACACACACAGACACACACAGTCACACACACACACACACACACACAGCTGCACACTGATTTAAAATAAAATAAATCTAAACATGAATAAAAGGTGATAGTTCAGAACTTCAGCTTTAATTTCCTGTTACTTACTGACACTTTATTTCCTGACGTTTGTCTTCAGAGGAGGAGAAGGTGGCGTTCGTGAACTGGATCAATAAAGCTCTGGAGAAAGACGTCGACTGTAAACACGTCCTGCCGATGGATCCCAACAACAACGACCTGTTCACGGCGATGGGAGACGGAATCATTCTCTGGTACGTTTTATTTTCAGGCTGATTGAACTGAAACTGTTTCATCCAGGCTTCATCCTCCAGGAACCATGAGTCCAGTAGAAGTTAAGATCAGTGTTTTGTTCTGTGTCTCTGACCGTGGACGTGTTTCCCTCAGTAAGATGATCAACCTCTCTGTCCCCGACACCATCGACGAGAGAACCATCAACAAGAAGAAGCTCACACCCTTCACCATCCAGGTGAGGACTCCTCCTCCGTTTGATCTGAACACGGTAAAACCTCCACAGCCTCTCAACTGCTTTACGTCTGGCGTCTCCTCAGGAGAACCTGAACCTGGCTCTGAACTCGGCCTCGGCCATCGGCTGCCACGTGGTCAACATCGGAGCTGAGGACCTGAAGGAGGGCAGGCAGCACCTGGTCCTGGGTCTGCTGTGGCAGGTCATCAAGATCGGACTGTTTGCCGACATCGAGCTCAGCAGGAACGAAGGTGTGTCTTTGTAATATAATAATTCATGTGTCGCTGACTTTATAATAACTTGTGTTCTGTTCATTTAATTATAACTTTTGTGTGTGTGTGTGTGTGTGTGTGTGTGTGTGTGTGTGTGTTTGTGTGTGTGTGTAGCTCTGATCGCCCTCCTGCGGGATGGAGAGAGTCTGGAGGATCTGATGAAACTCTCACCCGAGGAGCTGCTGCTGCGTTGGGCCAACTATCACCTGGAGGAGGCCGGCTGCAGCAAGATCAACAACTTCAGCTCCGAGATCAAGGTTCACACACACACACACACACACAGTTTGTCATCTGGCTTCCTTGTTTCCTCAGTTAAACTTCAGTGTGTAGCTGTTGTGTGTGAAAACATTTTCTCACTGTGTGTTTGTTCCAGGACTCGAGGGCGTACTACAACCTCCTGAACCAGGTGGCGCCGAAAGGAGACGAGGAGGGAATCCCCCCCATCGCCATCGATATGTCAGGGCTCAGGGTGAGAGGCTACGAGATCACACTCAAATGATATTCATAATAATTATTATTATAATATGTAATCATCCAAAACATATGAAAATAATACGATTTAGAATGTATCCCTTTTCAGAACAAACAGACCCAGAGAAGCTGGACTTTATATAATATTATATCTTTAATCGTTTTTATCAAACTGATTCTACAAAGACTGGATCTTGACACGATGTCGCTGGAATGAGATACAGTGATTTGTCTCTCTCGTCGTCCCTGCAGGAGAAGGACGACCTGCAGCGAGCCGAGTGCATGCTGGACCAGGCCGACCGGCTCGGATGCCGACAGTTCGTCATGCCGCCGGATGTCGTCAGAGGAAACCCCAAACTTAACTTGGCCTTTGTTGCTAATCTGTTCAACAAGTACCCGGCTCTGAAGAAACCAGAGAACCAGGACATCGACTGGGGCTCCATCGAAGGTTCAGATGAATTCTGATCTTCTACAAACCTCTGATCACATGACCTGAGCGTGTTTCCTGTGTTATTGAATCACTGATGTTTTCCTCCAGGTGAGACCAGGGAGGAGCGAACCTTCAGGAACTGGATGAACTCGCTGGGCGTCAACCCTCGTGTCAACCACTTATACGTGTAAGAACGACCACAGCTCTTCTTCTCTTGTTTTAGTGTGAAATTACTCATTTACTGAGCAGCAGCGCCCTCTGCAGTCACCTGTGGGACGTGCTCGAGGAAAGGTCATGTAACGTCGCATTCTAAGGGTCGGAATAAACCTGCTGTTAACTACGAGTACGCAAGATCGTTTGGTGCGTGGGGGTTAACATCCTCAGAAATTAATGCGGCGTGTATGAAAGATGCAATACCCACAGAATAGGTCGGGGCAGTAGCGAGTCCTTGACATGGTCATCAAGAAACGTCATTAGGACAGTTTAGAAGACGAGCTGTGACCAGTGTTTGATGTGTCGTCGCTTTTTCTGTGTTAATGTTAATGTTAGTCAAATGTTGATCTCCTCGGGTGTCGCCATCTTTGTTTTTGTTTGTTTACTGCACGCGAATCCGACGTCAAAGATAGCGCTCTTCAATCTTCAGTCGTGTAGTGCCCCCTACTGGAATCATCCAGTAACACGTGTAGTACCAAAGCAAGTACGTGAACAGTAATGACGCAATGATCTGAAATGTGTGTTCCAGAGATATTGACGACGCGCTGGTGATCTTCCAGTTGTACGAGAAGATCAAGGTTCCGGTCGACTGGGATCGAGTCAACAAGCCTCCGTATCCGAAGCTGGGCAGCAACATGAAGAAGGTACGACGCGGTTTCACAAAAACAAAGTGGAAGTCACATGTTCCGTCCAGAATGAGTTGACAGAGGAAACTGTTAAAGAGCAATTTGCAGGTTTTAAATCGACCAGATCCTAAAAACATTTGTTTGTTTGGTAGCTGGAGAACTGTAACTACGCAGTGGAGCTCGGCAAGAAAGAGGCCAAATTCTCTCTGGTTGGCATCGCTGGTCAGGACCTGAATGCTGGGAATCGAACCCTCACCCTCGCTCTGCTCTGGCAGCTGATGAGAAGGTAACAACACCTCGCTGCTGCCCCCTGCTGTCCTGTCACTCATCCGGTTCCACCTTTGACCAAAATAAAAAACGACCAGAAGAATCTTTAAAGACTAAGGAATTAAAATTGTTGGATTAGATTAATTATACTAATTTAATAAATGATTTAGATTAACTATAATAGATTATTTTGATTAGTTATTTAGATTGATTATATTAACTAGAATATTATATATATTAAGATTTCTTCAAATAATGACATTAGATAGATTCATTATATAAGGTAATAAGATTTTATAGATTAGATATTAAGGTTGATTAGATTAGTTAAACTTAATTAATTGGATAACCAAGGCGACTGGTTTAGTTTGTACTTGGTGGGCGGGATTAGGAGGCTGCCTCTTTAACAGCCTTGTAGCGCCACCTTCTGACAAAACTGGGCTGCTGAGATTTTTGTTGTTGGAAACATTACTGAACATAATTAAATCAAATAAACATCAGCAGAGCAGAGATCCATGAATATCGCACAGTATAATATAATATAGTAATAATATAGACATAATAATATATATATATACTATATATATAGTATAATAACAAGTATGGTGGTCGACGTCAGTGTTTGCTAAAGGGCCCCTCGGCAGATGAGTGTTCATTGTGGTTGTCGGTCTCTCTGTCAGATACACCCTGAACATCCTGGAGGACCTGGGCGATGGACAGAAAGTGACGGACGACACCATCGTGTCTTGGGTCAACCAGACGCTGTCACAGGCCGGAAAAGCCACAATCTCCAGCTTCAAGGTGCCGACGGCTACTCACACACTAACTGCTCTGATCAAACATCGTGTGTCCTTTAACTCGTCCGTCAAATTCATCTCAACATTTTCACCAGTATTTTATTTTCTACTTATGTTACATCTGTCATTTAAACCAAATACAGTTTAAACTGATGCTCAAAGTTCACAGATATTTTAACTAAAAACAAGAGAAGGTTTTCTAACTAAACGTGTGGCTCTGGTTGTAAAGCTGCACATGTTGAAACGAACATTTCACTTAACAGATTCACAGCAATATATGTGAAATTTGTCATTTTTACCTTTTTTGAAAAACTATTGAATCTAAATTAGTATGTTTAACATCGAACGTCTAGATGAATTTATGTTTCATATTTTGATTTAATATTTAAGTTTATCTTCAATAATTTTTTTATTTAAAGGTAAATATAACAGTTTACAAATATTGCAAAGTGATATATATAAATCTGGTTTAAAAAAGTGATTTAAAAAAACATCACTTTTCATCACGTTTGAGGTAAATATGGTGAAAAGATATTTTCAGCGTTTGCAGCTTCATCATGAGATTTGGATTGAATTCATCAGTGTGTGTGTGTGTGTGTGTGTGTGTGTGTGTGTGTGTAGGACAGTAAAGTCAGCAGCAGTATGCCGGTTCTGGACCTGATTGATTCCATCCAGCCTGGATCCATCAGATACGACCTGCTGAAGATAGACGACCTGACGGAAGACGAGAAACTCAACAACGCAAAGTAAACACACTTTTAAAAAAATGATATAAGCACATTCAGCACGAGGGGCGGAGCATCGGTTTGAAATCCATCTGATGAAAACCAGTTTGTCTTTGCTCTGGAGTAACATCCAATCAGAAAGCCTCAGTCCTTACGCTAACAGTCATCACTGTTTCTAGGTACGCCATCTCCATGGCGAGGAAGATCGGCGCCCGGGTTTACGCTCTGCCCGAGGACCTGGTGGAGGTCAAACCCAAGATGGTGATGACGGTGTTCGCCTGCCTCATGGCACGTGGCATGAAGAGAGCGTGAAGGGACACTGTCCGTCACCTGGAGGACACATGGGGGGCTCGTCCTAATCTAAGGTCCTAAAGTGTTCTGGAATTATCCGCTAAAATAAAACGTTTTCTACAGGTGAAATAATCTGATTGGTTCAGTTAAAATCACAGAAAAACAGACGCTTCTTGTTTCAATGTTTGTCTCTGTGGTTTAAAATCTGAAACTTTCTACGCAACAAATAAACAATTGAACATGAAGAGCTGAGTCGGTATTCGTTTGTCTTGTAACAGCTCATTCGATCGCAGCCTGGTGGTCACACACACACACACACACACACACACACACACACACACACACACACACACACACACACACACACACACACACACACACACACACACACACACACACACACACACACACACACACACACACACACACACACACACACACACACACAATTTGATAAAAACAAGACGACGAGCTGAAAGTCAAAAACTCTGTTTAATAAGAGAAAAGTAGTTTTTCCAAAGGAACGACAGAGCAACTGGTAGAAAATGAAAAGCTGAATCGAGTCCGTCAATTTTTAGGTGAAGTTCAGAAGCTGAAGAAACTAAACTACATATTTACAATATTCATTCTCAGCTGAGTCGACGGCTCCAGTTTCTGTGAAGATGTTTGTCCCTTTAACTCGTTTTAAAAAGGTTTGTGTGGCAGCGTTATTTGGTGGGTTTGGCCTCAGTGGGGTTTTCTCCAGTGTCCAGCGTCTTGAGGAGGCGGAAGAGTCCAGCGGCTTCGCGGATGCGGCTGAACTCGATGCAGAAAGCCTGAACCTCGATGAAGAGGTCCTGCACGTTGATGATCTTGTTTCGGATCAGAGACTGAAGGAAGACGCAGACGAGACGAACCAGACGATTCTGAAAGAAACAACGGGAACACGACTCGGTGTCAACGAAACCAGTTCACCAGCAGATCAGAGGAGACAGTTTCAACCAGTGACTGAATAAAGATGGACAACAAGCTGCAGTATAGGCTTCCTCCTCCATGTTAGCAGATGGGACATGGAACAAACTAAAAATAAAATCTTCTTATCACACTGATGTTTGTTCAAGTGTTTCTGATCAGTTTGGTTTGAATTAATAAAAACCAGTGGAGACGTCCTGATTGACAGCTGAAACTGACTCCTGATTGATTGTGTGTGATTATAGGCGGGACCTCGATTCCACGATCACCACTGACACCAAATGACGTCATCACCACAAGATGGCAGCGTTGGTTTCAGAGATATTTTAGTTTGCACAGCAGAAGAAGTGGTCACATGTCGTCCATCTTTATTTACGGTCACTGATCATCGTCATGTGATTGAGGAGCGACATCGTACCTGCATGTACTTGTCTTTGATTTGCTCGCAGGTGGAGATACAGTTGGAGATGTAGAGGTGGATGAACTCTGGTGGCAGATCGACGGCTGTGGTTAACCTGAGAGACGACGAGGAGAAGGAGATGATGGATGTTTATCATTGCTTTAGTGTGTGTGTGTGTGTGTGTGTGTGTGTTCTGTGTTGATCAGTGTTTTATGTGGAAGATTCATGACATCACAACAACCTTGCAGCTAATCACAGTCCAGTGTGATATGAAAACTGAAGCTTAAACATGATACTAATATATTCCCAGAGGACACAATGGGGAGGCCGGGATCGAACCGCCAACCTGCGGAGCTGCAGGACGTGGTGAGGGACGGACTCACCTGTTCACCACCTCCATGGAGTGCAGCGACATGTCCATGTTGACGAGCACGGAGAAATACTCTGTGATCTGAGAACTCTGCATCAGCTTCAGCAGCATCTCGATGGCCACCAGCGGGTTGTTCTCCACCAGGTCGGGGAGCTTCGCCGGAGACAAACCGATGTGATAGACCAGCTTCAGGTCCTTCTCCAGCTCGGCCAGCAGCTGGACAGAGGGGGAGAGATTAGAAGTATCCAACAGTTACACTACAAGAGAAATGAAAACAACACATCTGCAGAAGTAAATTTCAAGTTCCTTGAGGGAGAGAGAGAGAGCGAGCAAGAGACAGACAGAGAGAGACAGAGACAGACACACACACACACACCTGTGACTGCTGCTGGGCCGACAGAGGACTCTTGAAGGCCTTGGACATGATGCGTTTGATTTCCACGCCGGTGCTGTTCTTCACACACATGGAGCGGTCCCACTGCACACTGTGGTCCGGCTCGGTGGGGTTCAGCCACGCCAGCTCGTCCTCGCACACGTGGAGAGGAGGCGGCGGCCGGATGAACTCGGGGCGGAAGTGACCTGAGAACAGAGATACGTCGCCACGACGATCACATTTAAAATCACTGAAAGTTACCATCAACACGCCGGGAGCACGTTACTGAACCAGTTAGTCTGTAAGACCTGAAACATTCACTGTGTGTGTGTGTGTGTGTGTGTGTGTGTAGCAGAACACTTACATTCAGGCTATAAATAGAATTCTGAGTTTGTTTTCTTTTTAACAACTTAACCATGAATCCAACAAAAAGTTTTATTTAACTATAGTTTTTTTTCCTCTCTGTTCACACTCACTCTCCAGTGGAGGGCGGGGCCCCGTGACCAGAGACTCGATGATCTGATTGGCCACCGAGCTGTCGAATCCCGAGTTAGACGAATCAGGATCCGGGTCGTTCAGGATGCTGGGGAAACTGGCCTTGCTCTGAGTGGGCAGCTCCGACTGACGCTCTGCACGACACACAAACACACGTTTGCTTTTGGTTCAGAGTTATTATCTATATCAAGGTTATGGGAAAATTATTAAATATCAAGACTCAATTAGATTTCTTTGTCATACAGGTTTGACAGCTACATGTTAGGAATCAGATATTATTTGACACTAACACAAATGATCAGATAAAACCATGACACCAGTCAAACTGAGTCCAAACACATGTTTGTCTACATCGGAGATTAAAGCCTTTAAAAGAGTGAGACTCGGTCTGCGTGGGATTCACCTGCTAACGCCAGCTGCAGCCCGCTGATGTCGATCGACTGGGGCATGTTGCCCACATCCATGCACGACACCTGTCTGGGCGTCTTCTTGAAGAGATCCCGAGGCGGCGCCAACATCAGCTGCGACAGGAAGAACTTCTCAGGCTGTGTGATGGGCGGTAGGAAGCCTGGAGAGGTCACATGTCAGAAAACACATGGGATGGAGAACTGGTGTAAACTGAGGTCAAGAATCAGCAGCAGCTTTCAGACATGAACTGGAGTCCGCACATGTTCCTGAAATGTTCTGGATGTTGTCCTGTCTCCTGCTGCTCTACAGGCTCCGCCCCTCGCCTGGATGTTCCCACATGTTCCTGTTGTTGTGATGAGTCGGACCCAACAACCTGCTGCTTCACAAACACCAACTACACAACATGTCAGGACAACATCATGTGTGGAAACATCTTTACTGTTGCAAAGGCATCTGGCACCTTTAATAAGTTTAACTGAGATATAATTGTAAACCTAACTCGCACCTAACCTTGAACTAGAGCTAGTCAACTAACCCTGACCTGAACTTAAACCTGAACCTTGGAACATGTCCTCACCCTGACCTCTCCTGGTGTCCCCGGTGGGACAGTAAACAGAGGTCGGGACCCCGGAGCTCACACGTACCGGACAGCAGCTTCTCCGGCTCCTCCCCGGCAGGTGCGGGGTTCAGCAGGTGAGCGAACACGGCGGCGAACGGGTTGGCCGCCAGCGGCTCGGTGCGGTACATCTCCCACAGCAGGTAGAGGGCGGTGAGCCGCTGCGGGGAACTGGGCAGCAGGTCCGGCTGCTGCAGGAGCATCACCAGCACCGAACCCACCCGGAAGTGCTCCGCTTTCCCGAAGTAATGGTGGAAGTGTGTGGACAGACTCTCGAAGGTGTTGGTGCAAGCCTCCTCCGAGATGATGCTCAGCAGGTTGGACAGTTCCTTCGGGGCCAGAGTCATGGCTCCGCTGGCAGAGGTCGGGGCGGAGCGCCGGGGTTTTAATGAGTCATCCCGGAAACCAACAGATAAATCTCCCGCAAACAACTGATCCCGCAAACTACGAGCTGGAGACCATCACACGAGTTAGCAGCGAGTTAGCTTAGCCTAGCAGTGCTAACGGCTAGCGGCGGAGCGGACATGGCGGAGCGTGACGAGTCTGCGGGATAAATCCACCGGGAACCGCTCGGTGGCGTCATACGTCTCCAGCACCGACACGCACCGAACTGTGACGCTCCGTGAACGCGTTCAATTACCGTCACGCACACGAGGCTCTGTTAGCACCGAGGTTTGAACCCTCTCACGCACTGCATTATGGGTAGCGTAGTAAGCTTATCCTTCCGTGTTCCACAGAAGACCCGCCTCTATTGGCTGACCTCGACATTCTTCTGTAAATCGGACCAATCAACGGTTACAGCCCTAAATGTGAGCCAATCAGAGGCAGGACAGAGGCGTGACTTCCTCTGTAACGGTTAAAAAAAGCTTCCGGAATCTTTTATTGTCAAAATTAATAAAACAGCGATTTTTATATTTGTACCTTAAAAAAGATTTAAGGTGATTCATAGGTTTTTAACAAATCTAGCACTGATATATTATATTTTACTTTATTTGAGATTTGTTTATTAAAATAAATATGTGCAGATGTTTATTTTTGAAAAAATGATTTTATAATTTTTAATGATACAAACATTTTACTTTAATTCATGAACATGTGTTTTATTTGGATTCTTGAAGTATGACAAAGTTTAAGGGAATTATTTGTTATTATTAATAAGTTGTTGATGATTCTTGTCAGCTATAAATGTTTTACAGTATTTTCAAAATAAAAGCCCCAGGTGGTTATAAAACCTTACCAAGGAGCCCGAATAGAGGCTGGGTTTTCAAAATAAAACCCCTCCCAGATGTTAACAGGAGTATTCATTTCAACACATTTCAGATTATTTCACCAAGTTGCAATTTGAGATAATTTATAATACCAATACTTTTATTTCAGAATAACTTTGATTTAAGATTAAAGAATAAGGATTAAAAAATAATTTATTTTTAATGTTATTTTGATTCAAGATATAAATTCATGTGTTTGATTCTTCACACTCGACTGGAAAGTTTTTACCAGCTTCTGACCAATAAATACCAAAACAACAAAAACAGTCACACAAACAATCATTTATCAAAAGATCAATGAGCCTCATTCATCAACACTCATGCAGTTTTTACAAATATTGTCACCAATGTTTTATTTTTACTTCAAATCTGAGATCAAACTGTTTTTACTTCAATTATAAGACAAGTATCAACTGGCACACACACAAACACATGGAATTCATCAACATAACACAGATACGAACAATTCTGCAGTTTAAGAACGCGTCACGAATCGGACATATACTTTTCTTAGAAAACGTCTAAAGAAGATATTGGTGAATGAGGCCCGATGTTCTTTCAGTGTGGTTCACTTTGGAAAACAGAGTTTCTCCAGACGTCATGTTCTGTACCAGGACATAATGTTGCTTTAATGAATTGTTGATGGAGATATGAGCTCGACTGAGATACAAACATGTTTATGTACAAACACTAAACAAAACTCCAGTTGAACATCACTTCTTTCAATCATTAAACACTTTTAATGTAATAATGTAATATCATAAACAGCAGATAATGTTAGCGTCAACATAACTGAAGGAGAAACTATATTTTCACATTTATACCTCAAGTTTTTTTTACTAAGAAGTAATTGTAAGTAGTCTTTTAAACTCATATTCACCCTGAAAACAAATAAATGTTGGTGTTTGACAACTGAAGTATAACTGTTTTTCTGGATGAAACTCAAATTATTTCTGGTCCTGGTGAGATTCAACCTCCAAAACAACATTATTCCACACTGGTTAAAGGGAAAGTTCACACAAAGCAAGGCTCCATTATCACCTCAGTCAACAAGAGTCCACAAGGGAAGATTTGGGTCAGGTTCTCACACGCACGCACGCACGCACACGCACACACACACACACACACACACACACACACACACACACACGCACGCGCACACACACACACAACCGCACGCGCGCACACACACACACACACACACACACAATTATGGCACAATAATATCCCCTCTATCTTAAATGGCCACAACAACCACAATCCTCAACACCTCCACTTCAAACATTAAAGCATCTTGGTCAAAGTATAAAAAGAAAAAATACAAAGAACCAACAGAAGATGAAAAGTCAGTTAAATATCATCATGCAGGCAAACACTGTAAACTTCAGCACTGGCAACAGGTCCGACATGTCCACTGGGGGGGGGGTGTTCAGCTGAGGCAGGAAAATAAAAAAGGCTCAACTTTAAATGTGTGTAAATAAATGTTGGTTTTTAATCAGTAGGTCACTGAGGGAGGCAGCGCGATGTGAATCAGCTTTAACACCAGTGATGTGTTAATGTTTGAGTTTCACCACGATGGCAAAACATTCTGACTTAACTATTATTATTTTTACTTTGGTTTCATTCACACAACACATTTCACAGCTTGGACAACAGAAAAAACTTCATTTATAAAAACAATCCAACACGAAGCTCGAGATGGTTCTGTGCTGCAGAGCTGACGACCAATCAGCATCCACCCAGACACGTGGGTAGTACTGCACTTTGCCACACGTTCATCCATTAACTCTTTGATTTCTGTTTGTTTTCAAGGACGGGCATCACATCAGTGTGTAATGGGGGGTTGTGTGTTTATAATTCATCTAAAACTTTCTTATAAATACACACTTTAGTACAACTCTTACATTGGACTATAGACTTTGCTGTTTGATGTTACTGTATTCTAATGATTTATTTTGAATATAGGACGAATCCCTTTTATGTTTGAATGTAAAATTACAGCTTTTACACTGTGTGTATGTTCTTGACCTGTGATGTAACAGGAAGTTAAGGGTTAACTAGGTGGTGGTCTAGTGGTTTGGTATCTGGGCTTCCAAATGGAATACAGTAAGGTTGTGAGTTCAATCCCTTTGGCTGTTGTCATTTTGCCACTGAGCATGGCACTTAGCCCTGAGGTGCTCCGGGTGGGCTGTCCCCTGCTCAGAAGATCAAAGGTAGTAACCAGTCACAACAAAGTGAGAAATCACAGGCTTCATCAAAGACATCTCCAAAGCAAAGTAACCTTAACAGTGCTTTAAAATGATCAAAGGTTGTAGGGTTACTTCACCTTGACTTTAGTTGCCACCGTCCATTAAATCAAACAGGAAGATTCAGCAGCTCAGCAGTTCTCAGAAAGACAGACCGATAGCGATAGTGATCAACGATGGTGCTCAAGAAGACAAATGGGCATAATGTTAACATGGAGGAGTTGAAAGCTGAGCTCCGGCAAATAAAAAAAGCTCTCGGCTGTCAGGATAAGAAGGTCAGAGAGCTCACGACCCGGCTGGAGACTGAGACTGAAGACAAGATGTTTCTATCACACCAGAATAAGTATCTTTCAGCCGAGATTAAGAAGATGCAGACCCGGCGTCTGGGGAAGAAAAGAGAGTTGGATAACCTGAGAGACGCCAATGAGCAGCTTCCTCGGGCACAGAAACCGTTGACTGCTGCTCAAACGACTGAAGCTCAGACTGTGTGCACCGCTCAGCATCAGTGTCAGGGAATGCAGGATGAAAACGAGATGCAGCTTGAGTCCACAGATGACAAAATTCAAACCCTGGAGAAGCTGATACAGTCATTAGAGGCCACGCTGCAGGAGAAGACTCAGCAGCTGGCTCAGTGTCTGGAGGAAGCAGAGCAGCAGAGCCATGACTTTAAAGAGATCATGAAGCATGCAGAGGAAGACGAGGTGAAGAAGATCCACGAGATCAAACTCATGACTGAGAAGAAGCTGCAAACAGAAAAAGAGACAAACATAAAACTGAAGGCGGAAATGACCATCATGACTCAAAGGTTCTCAAATTTTCAGAAGCATTTTGATGAAAAGGGCACTGAGATGTACACGTTGAAGCAGGAGAAGCAGCAGCTGCTGGGTTTGACCCGCTCACAGCAGAGTGAGATCGAGGACCTGAAGGAACAGAACGAAAAGACCAGCCAAGAAAAGGATGGCACCATCTTAGGCTTGAAGCAGAAGAACCAAGAACTGGAGGGTTTGAGGTTTATTCATGATTTAAAGTTTAGCGAGTTGAAGAAGCAGTTCGAGCCTCAACAAGACGAGATCAAGGAGAAAAGGGAGAGTATCGGACAGCTGCAGGAGAAGCTGAGGCAAACGGGCAACAACTACAATACTCTGACACTGATCACGTCCGACCTGAGGCTCAAACTAAAAGCAGAAGGGACAGAGCTGCACAATGAGATTCAGAAAATGAAAAATCTGGAGACACACCTTCAGCGGCTCAAGTCAGACCTCCATAACTGTGTTAACTTCATCCAAGAGCCGAAGAAACTGAAGGACAGCGTGCTGATGATCTACGCCCGCTACGTATCGCAGACTGAAAGGCAGGAGATAAGCAACGTAGACAGAGATGCTCAGAGGGCGGTATATCGCCAGCGTGATTGCCTTGAGAGGACCATCAACAGTCTCAGGATGAGGCTGGCTAAATCTGCTGAGGAACATCAGAAAATCTACACCAGGATCAACAAGGACAACGTTTCTATGATTAAAGAAATCAACGAGCTGCACATAGAGTTGTGTTTGTTGAGGACTCAGGTTAAAGATGGCAAAGCTCAGCTGGCCCTGAACAAGAAATCCAACTACTTAAGGTCCCAAGTCAGAGGCAGGACCCAAAAATGAGCCCAACATGAGGATGTGAGTAAACCCACTTCAGCCACGTCCTACAGGAAAGTCCAGTTCAAGTTGGAGGGCTGAAGATACAGTTTGTATATATTGTACATGTACTGTTTGAGACACATTTATATATTTAAAGACATAATAAAATCAACTCAATTGATAACTTTTTGTGTGCGTGTCGTCAATTCTCATGTGAGAAAAGAAACTCGGTGTGGATGTGAATAGACCTAAACCACAGATTTCATTCTATGTGGCAGTTTTTATTTTTGTGGCATGCAATAAGTTTGTGTCGTACATATTCAAGCTTCCTGGTCCTATAACCATCTGGGGGCTTTTATTATTGAAAATCACGCCGCTATTCTGGCTTTTTATCTCAATTATTTATTTAAATGTACCGTTATATTATGTATTATTTATTCATGTTTCCTGTGGAAATGACCTTACTGCACTTTGCACCTGCAGTAGCTCCTCCCCTCACACTGCTGAGCGGAAGTTTAGTGGGAAAACGCTGCTGTGCGATTATATTATTTTCTTTGTTAATTGAGCCGTTTATGTCATAACCTGCGGTGCATATTGTTTATTCTATTATGTCATCAAGCTGTTCTTGTTTTCATCGCTAATATAAGTTTTATAGTCGTTGCAGGAAGTGTTTTTGGCGTCCCGCCCTGTCATGTGACCAACAAAGTGCTGCAGAGAGCTTAGTGAACATTTCCCACAGTAAATACTGTTATTTTGAATGTTGAGGACACACACACACACTTAATATAATAGTTGCCCCATACTTGTCAGTGTCGAGTCACATTATTGTTGTTAAGTTTGCATTTCCCCGCGTTCGTGAACTAACTAGCAGCCGACTAGCAAGGTTTCCATCCACAAGGATGTAGAGGAGGAGGCCAGTGGGTCAAACCAACCAGAGTTTATCACTGTTCACTCACACTGACGCTGTTGAGTTGTCTTCCTGATTGTTAACATGAGGTGAATGATTTCAAATTAGGAATTAGAAAATGAAGGAGGAACATCCGCTTTGTTTCACACAACGTTTTCCCATGTGAAAACTAGGGAACTGAAGTTTGATGTGTCCCAGCCTTTAACTTTTTACTGCACAAAACAAGCGTAGTTTGTTCAGTGTTGACGTGATGTATCCGTGTGGCGTGTCGGTGTAGTGTTGGCGTGATGTATCCGTGTGGCGTGTCGGTGTAGTGTTGGCGTGATGTATCCGTGTGGCGTGTCGGTGTAGTGTTGGCGTGATGTATCCGTGTGGCGTGTCGGTGTAGTGTTGGCGTGATGTATCCGTGTGGCGTGTCGGTGTAGTGTTGGCGTGATGTATCCGTGTGGCGTGTCGGTGTAGTGTTGGCGTGATGTATCCGTGTGGCGTGTCGGTGTAGTGTTGGCGTGATGTATCCGTGTGGCGTGTCGGTGTAGTGTTGGCGTGATGTATCCGTGTGGCGTGTCGGTGTAGTGTTGGCGTGATGTATCCGTGTGGCGTGTCGGTGTAGTGTTGGCGTGATGTATCCGTGTGGCGTGTCGGTGTAGTGTTGGCGTGATGTATCCGTGTGGCAGCAGCTTTTAAATCCTGAAATGAAGAAGCTGCAGCAGAAACTCCAGGGGTCTCATTTATAAAACAGTGCGTGGGATTCATACTAAAAGTGTACGTGCGCACAAAAGCCGGAAATGGCGTACGCAAAAGAAAATTCCGATTTATAAAACCGTGCGCACGCACACCTGAACACCACTTTCCCGTCTCCAAAATGTTCGTACGCATGGGTCAGAGTTTGCTTGGAAATACGCAAATTTTCCCGTCAAGTTTGTTTTTATAAATCCCAACATTTGCGTGAGATGTGGCGTACGTACGTTTCAGGCCCCATTTTGTGCGTATGCATCGGTTATAAATGAGACCCAAGCTCTGCTACGGCGCAACAGGAAACTGGTCCAATTACACCAAAAACAAGAAAAGGCCAGAAGTGGGAAATTCAAAGTGTTTTGAGCCAAACAGAAATGTTCGGTTTCAGTGTTTAGTGCAAACGTGTCCTTTGCATAGCTTCCTCTCAATCGGTGTTTTAAACTCAGGGATTAGACAAAGCAGACAACGACGGGCCGAGGCTAGCTGGTTAGCATGCTAACCTCAGAAGAAGTAAAGAAGTGATAGAAGCGGAGAAGAGACACAACGTTTGATACTGAATTTCTAATAAACAGCTTCTAATGCTTACGTTAGATATGTACTGATTGCAAAAACAGACGTAGCTGCTTAAAGAAAATTATTTAGTGATTTCAAGAAAATAAATTTGGTGCGACACCATCTCTGAATGAACTTCTTGTGATCACAATAAAACTCTATTTAAAAACTCAACTTCTAACAACATTAAGTTGATGCTTCTCTGTTTCTAACCAGACGACTGCAGGTCAGATTAGTGCGAACATCCTCTGTGGAGACGTGGACGTAGCGGAACGCGTTCAGCGTCACTCACAGGAGCTGGAAACGGATTCTGACGTAGACTCACAATAAAATATGACTTTTCTTTTCACAAACTTCCATCAGCTTGTGATTGTGGATCAAAAGGAGCCAAAACAAAAATTATAATTCTCTTCAGGACTGAACAGGACGACAGACGCTCTTCTTCTCTCTCCTCAGTCCGCGTAGTGCATGATGGACTCCACGTAGTTTCCGGGGAAGAGGCCGGTGGTCGAGTTCATCACCCCTTCGAACCACCCGTCCTCGTTCTTCTTGATCACGTAGATGATCCCTCCTTCCTGGAACGATAGCTCGTCCTCCTTGTCGGCTGTGTAGTCATAGATGGCCACCACTAGAGGGCAATAAACACACCAAAATGTTTTTTTTCTTTTTAGCATTTTCTGACATTTTACAGACGAAAGCGACAAATCGATAAATTGAAAACATAATCAGGAGATTGATCCATAATGAAAATGTTCTGGATCTTAAACCAGCTTCATGTGCCGTCACTGCTGCTCAGGCCCGGGCCTCTCTGACATTATCATGGATGCAGTGTTTAAATGTCAGGTGTCCCGGAGCGACCAATGGAAACGATCAGTGGCGCTGCACAGATTCCTGTTCCCATGACTGTGATGGTGAAGAAGGTTTGAGTCACGTTACCTTTCTCCATGTAGTTTCTTGGGGCCCACGGAGGGTCTTCTTCAGTGTACGGGTCGCTGTACTCCACCACTGCTGAGTCCTCTTCATGTCCATCTTCCATTGGCTGAGGAGTCAGCAGGGGCTCCTCAGGCCACGATTGGCTCTCAGCAGCCGGAGTGGGAGGGGCGTCTGAAACTGGAGGTGGATCAGATACGTTGAGGGTCAATATCAACCAATCACAGATCTGGATCATAGTGAATAAAGATGGACGACATGACGGCTCCAAAACGCTGAGACAAGTCATCTAGATAGACCCCTGGTGGCTGCCTGCGGTCAAGGTTATATAAACCCTCCTCCTCCATGTTAGCAGATGGGACATCACCAAACTAAAACATCAAAGTAGACGTTAAATAAATGTTTGTCAAAGATGGTTTCTGTCATTTCAGGTCGTTCTTATCTCACTGATGTTTATTTATTTAGTTATTTGATGATATAAAAACAGGCTGAGACGTCATGATTGACAGATGATACTGACTCCTGATTGGTTGAGAGCATCTATGGGCGGGACCATGTTACCGCGGCTCCACGATCACCACTGCACAGACCGTGACTGTAAATGACGTCATCACCACAAGATGGCAGCGTTTGTCTCTGAGATATTTTAGTTAAATTTCTGGAGAAAGTGGAGACCTGTCGTCATCTTTGTGTAACTGCTCCACCTACAGGCAAGAGAAGACACAGCAGCAGTTGTGCTCCCACAGCTGCTGTCAGTGTCTTCATCCACATTTCACATAGTTGACATTAATACATCACAATACTCACTGGACTCCTGAACTCGAGCAACAAACCCCATGAGAGGCAGCTGAGGGGTGAACTGGAGGAGTGATGGAGGCGGGGGGGAGGCTGCAGACACACACAGATCTGAGTTCATCAACACAACCAACATAACACGTTTTAAAACTGTGTCCACACAACTATGAAGTTTTCCAGCCTCTGAATCAGAGACTTGTGTAAACTGGTCTCGTTTTATTTTGAAAACTCTGGGTTTGTGTTTGAGTCTGAACAGAAACTGAGACTTTAGTAAACGATGACACGTTCTCTTCCTGATTGGTTCTCATCAGTCACATGACTCGACGACCAGCGGTGAACACAAAGCGTCGCTAACACTTCCTGTCAGTTACAGTTCCACCTCGTCGTCGCTCAGAGAACAGAAATCCCTGCTCTGACTTGTCACCACCGGGGGGGTGAATAAAACATTTGCCTCGTGGGTGAAGCAGATCTGCAGTGTGGCTTCACGTGGAGTTAAACTCCAGTGAACTCTGACCCTCCACATTCACACGAGATTATTTCTAATACGGAGCTGAAACACTAATGGTTTTAGTTTGAAATCGATGTGTGGATGAGGCTTCACCTTTTAAAGTGGCAGCGAACAGAGGAACCGAGGTTTCTGAGAAACGTGACAACAGGTCAACAGGTCGTAGTCAAACTCCTCCCACGTACCTGGGCTTTGGTTGTAACAGGGACCACCGTTGACATGGTTCTCTGTTATGATTGGCTCGCCCGTCACAGAGGGGGGGCGGCGGTATGGCAGCGACCCGCCCACCTGTGCAGTCTGGTGTCGTGGCTGAGGTCGGTTCATGCTGTAGAACTGAGGGACAATCGGACCTGAGCGCAGACAGAGCAGCGTTAACACTTTTAATTACAACTCATTTCAATCTTTGTGACTTTCTAACATTGTGAGATACATTTTCTACACAGACTTCTTCAGAGGATGATATCTATGAGCGGTTTGGTGCAGATTCAAATCTGGAACCAGGGAATTTCAATGTGGTTCATGAGGAGGCTGTTGGTGCAGTTTTCATTGAGGTTTAAATCCTCATGAGCAAACTGTGAATCCTGGAGGTCGAACCAACACCTTAAGACTCTTTCAGAAACCAACTGGTTTGTGCTGCTGGGTTCAGAGTTTTTCTGTTTACACATTTTCTTTACAACAGGTTTCTGAGCTGAGAATGTTTGTGTCACGTAAACTAATATATATTTTATTTTTAAATGAGACTCGGGTCGGTCACGCTAACATGATGAAACAGTTTGTATTCAGGGAAACAAGAGTGACACAAACTTCATTAACTGCATCAGGCTCAGGGATCGAACACACGTCTTTTCCTCCATTGTACATCCCATGCCTGGCTCAAGGGCTCGTTCCTAGTGGACGTCACAGTGATCAGAGCTGGTCAACATTGGTGAACTTTGAACACACTAGCACTTTCTGACTGAGTCTTTAATGAGATTCTTGTTAATGGTGTTAGATGTTTATATAAAATTGATCAATACGAGTCTTTGAGAATCGACTCATTTGTCTCTCGGGTTGAACAGAAGAAGATGGAGGAGCGGAGACACGAAGGGAAAGAGCGGGACTTTGTGAGGTTGACGACGGAGGAGGTGTTGTTGGAGAAACTCACCTTCAGCAGGTGAGGAGGAGGAGGACAGAGGAGGAGGAGGAGGGGCAGGAGGAAGAAGAGGAGACACTTCTCCAGGTAAAGTGCCGGACTGGAGCTCAGGCGAGGGGTTAGAGAGGGGGGGAGTGTTGGAGGGTGCGTTTGACTGAGGAGGGGAGTCAGCTGGTTGTGAAGGCGAGTTTGGCTGCAGGGGTGCGTTGGGTTGTGTGAGGGTTGTGGTGGAGGAGGAGGAGGAGGAGAAGGAGGACGGAGTTGGGGAGGGGGAGGAGTTAGGAGCGGTGGAGGAGGAGCTAGCTGGTCCAGCAGTCGGAGAAACTTCAGGAAGTAAAGACGGAAGGTTCAAGGAGAGAAATAATAAACTGAACATAAAAAGATTTTCAACATCACATCCAAACAACCGGTTGTTTATGAAGTTTAAATTTAATAAAATTATCAATAAATTTATTTTCTATGACACGAGGTAAATATAGAGAAAAAACAAGAATAAAGCATAAAAACAATTTAAAAAGAAATGAGAAATAAATTCATCATTTCATTTATTAGGATCTCAACACATCACAGTAACACACAACAACACACAATCTAACTCACACACAATAACCAATAAACCTCAGATAATGAATCAATTTACAGATCAATACATGATGTGTGTCTGTGTGTGTGTGTGTGTGTGTGTTACCTGGGAAGGTGGAGGGTGGGGAGGGCGTCGGCACGGCGATGGGAACGCCCACACAGCCGCTGCCACTGTTTTCTCTGCTGCTGCTTCGACTGCTGCTGCTGAGGTGACTGCCGCCACTGCTGCCACTGCACACACACACGCACACGCACACGCACACGCACACACACACACACACACACACACACCTTAATATTCAAATTATCCGACACAAACATTGTTTAGACATTAAAGGTCCAGTGTGAAGGATTTAGTGACATCTAGTGATGAAAGTGCAAAATACAACAAGTTAAGAGCCACAGACTGAAAATAAACATGGCTACATGTTTCTGCTTTACTAAATCCTACAGACTGAACCTTGTCCAGACACAGACACAGACACAGACAGACACACAGACACAGACAGCCTGCAAAGACAGCGGAGAAAACGCAGAGCGGCGACAATGAGCCGTCATGAACATCATCGGTGAGTCGACGTTAGCAAAGAAGCAATGAAACAATGAAAAGCTGCAAACACAGAATCTGATTGGCTGAAGGCTCCAGAGTGACAGTGACCATGCTGGTGATTGGACGAGAGGATAACGTAGAAGAAAGATGTTAAAATATGAAGATGCTTCTTCTGAATTATTTACTCAAACCAAAGTCATCATCATCACTGAAAAAGAAAAAGAACCAGTCTATTGTTGTTGTTTCCAAATAAAATACCATGTTTTTTTATTTAAAATGTCAGTGATTAGATTTAAAGAGATTAGAAGTTGTTGTTTCCCGTCCACTCAGCTACATGAAGAGCGAGGAGAGTCACTGAAGCAGGTTAGAACCGTGCGTCCTCTGTGGTTGAGGAGCAGTGATGTTCTCTTTCTGAACATCGTTCCTGTTTAACTTAGAGAAACACTAATTGTGATTATTTTAGTTTTATCATTAAAAACACCAATGACATCACAGCTGAATCAACCGCAGAGCAAACACTAAACAGCAGAGGGAGCCGGAGCACACAGACGTGAAATGAAGCCAGAAGAAAGACGACGGAAAATCCTACAACTTTTTATTTTTCACTTCAAGGTTTATTTACTGTCTGAATTCATGGGATTAAAATCTTATTTGAGTTTAGAGAAATAGTTTTGACATTTTGGAAAATATACTTTCTCTGTTTCCTGCTGGAGCTTCAGGAAATGAGACTGAGACCAGCCGGTTTATCTTTATAAAAATAAAGAGATTAAACAGGAGAAATATTAAACTGAGGGACTTCAACCTTCTCATCGAACTTGAAACAAACAAAGCTCAAAATGTTTTCATCTAAACTGGAAACCTCATACGTTCATATTCAAATATAAAAAGGTGCTAAAGTTTCTCCTGTGAATGAAGGAACCAGTTAATTAATCTCATTTCATTAATCAGATCCAACATATTTACTGTTGAATCCGGATGAAAAGATCAACTAAAACAAACATGTTCACCACATCCGTCAGGCTAGTTGGGAAACTGTTTCTAATCTTCCATGAACTGAGGTCCTGACATGTTCCTGACATGTTCCTGACATGTTTCTGAGGTGACGTGTTCCTGACTTGTTCCTGACATGTTCCTGACATGTTCCTGACATGTTCCTGACATGTTCCTGACGTGTTCCTGACATGTTCCTGACATGTTCCTGACATGTTTCTGAGGTGACGTGTTCCTGACGTGTTCCTGACATGTTTCTGATGACCTGTTCCTGACGTGTTCCTGACATGTTTCTGAGGTGACGTGTTCCTGACATGTTTCTGGGTGACGTGTTCCTGACGTGCTCCTGGCGTGTTCCTGACATGTTTCTGAGGTGACGTGTTCCTGACGTGTTTCTGAGGTGACGTGTTCCTGACATGTTTCTGATGCGTGTTCTGACGTGTTCCTGACGTGTTTCTGAGGCTTTCCCTGACGTGTTCCTGAGGTGACGTGTTCCTGACGTGTTCCTGAGGTGACGTGTTCCTGACATGTTTCTGAGGTGACGTGTTCCTGACGTGTTCCTGACGTGTTTCTGAGGTGACTTGTCCCTGACGTGTTTCTGAGGTAGTGTTCCTGACGTGTTCGGTGACTTGTCCTGCGTGTTCCTGACATGTTTCTGAGGTGACGTGTTCCTGCGTGTTTCTGAGGTGACTTGTCCCTGACGTGTTCCTGACATGTTTCTGAGGTGACGTGTTCCTGACATGTTTCTGAGGTGACGTGTTCCTGACGTGTTTCTGGTGACTTGTCCCTGACGTGTTCCTGACATGTTTCTGAGGTGACGTGTTCCTGACGTGTTTCTGAGGTGACTTGTTCCTGACGTGTTCCTGACATGTTTCTGAGGTGACGTGTTCCTGACGTGTTTCTGAGGTGACTTGTCCCTGACGTGTTCCTGACATGTTTCTGAGGTGACGTGTTCCTGACATGTTTCTGAGGTGACGTGTTCCTGACGTGTTTCTGAGGTGACTTGTCCCTGACGTGTTCCTGACATGTTTCTGAGGTGACGTGTTCCTGAGGTGACGTGTTGCTGACATGTTCCTGACATGTTCCTGAGACGGTTCTGACGTGTTCTGACATGTTCTGATGCGTTGACGTGTTTCTGAGGTGACTTGTCCCTGACGTGTTCCTGACATGTTTCTGAGGTGACGTGTTCCTGACGTGTTTCTGAGGTGACTTGTCCCTGACGTGTTCCTGACATGTTTCTGAGGTGACGTGTTCCTGACGTGTTCCTGGCGTGTTCCTGACATGTTTCTGAGGTGACGTGTACCTGACATGTTCTCCAGGTTCTGTCTGTGAGAACAAATGTCTGAGTCAGTGTCTCTGGACATGTTCTGGATCTTCTCCTGCAGCCTCCTAGTAAAATGTGTGTAACATGTCAGAGTGAGTCCATGTGAGGAAACAGCAGGACAATGTGTGGAAGCTTCCCAGTGAGCGAGTGGACGCCTTGATGGGAAAACGTCTCTTGTCCCAGACCAGACTGACAGATGTGTTGAATTTCTTTAAAATCATCATGAGAGTGAAAAACAGAAGAAGTTGGTTTGTTAAGTTCAGCTCTGAGTTCGTTCTGGCCGCCACGTTGACCCCGGCTACCTGAAGGTTCGGGGTCGATGGTTGAGGGTGGCGGTGCGAGCCGGACTGGGAAGCTGCCCAGGGGCCATATTGTTTCTGGTGGGGCTGGAGACATAATGGTTGGGCACCACTGGGGGGCACACTGGCTCCAAGGTCCTGTAGGGGGAGCTCTTCCTGCACATGCAAGAGGTGATGGTGAAAACAAGGTTTACTGGACGGAGACGATGATGATGAGTCACTCCAGGGTCCTGAAGGGGGGGGGGGGCTCTAACATTTCATTCTTAAAAAAAGAGAAATATTATTATTTAACCCCTCAAATATTAAAGTGTCCATCACTTTCATAAAATTTGATTAGAGTTAAATCTGAGCTTATTGTGGTTCAATAGCCACTGGGGGGCGCTGCAGCTCTTATTCTGCAGACTATATATTCTGTTCACCGTCAACGCAGTGAATCCACAAAACTAGTTTTAATTCAACAAAATGTGACAAATGATCCTGAATTTCAACAACACAGAAACATAAACATCTTGACAACTGTTCGTGGTTTCCACATTAAAAATGAGCCGAGCCGACGAGAAACACAGAAATCTGCTCTGGTCATATTTTAAAGGTCAGAGTTTATTTTTAGAGACGTCAAACTCCTCCCGCGTCACGAAGCAGAATCTGACCAGAGCGGAGACGAAGAAGCAAAGAGTCGGATTCATATCGGAGGAAAAACACAGAATCACCTCAGCAGGCGACGTTCACCTCGATTCACATGCGTGTGAGCGGAGATTGATTCAGAATGAAAACATGTGTGTGTGTGTGTGTGTGTGTGTGTGTGATGTCGTCCATTTGTAAAACCTTTAATAAGCCTGAACTGTGATTTTAACACAAAAAGTACAATTGGACAAGATTCGGACACAGGAAGTGAAAATCATGAGAGTTCCTGGGTTTGTTTTTTTCTGACGACAGAAGGACGACGCCGACCCACTGCTGTGTGTGTGTGTGTGTGTGTGTGTGTGTGTGTGTGTGTGTGTGTGTGTGTGTGTGTGTGTGTGTGTGTGTGTGTGTGTGTGTGTGTGTGTGTGTGTGTGACAGATGGCGCTCGTCCTGCTGACCAGCTTCAGCTTCCTACAAACTGCTGAGCTGCTTCTGTTCTCTCACACTTCAACACTCTCTCTTCTTATGACATTTCCGTCTCTGGGATCTCGAGCCTTTGGCAGAGACGCAGATCTGAACCATGACTCATCTCGTACGAGCAGCTTGACGATCAGCAGGTCGGAGCGGAGACTCACAGGAGGACGAGCTACTTCACACACATTCTGTTATCACCGACATTATAACACGACGGAAACCTCGTTTTAAATATCCTCCTGTTTCTCAGATTCTCGTCTGCAGACTGACGGGACAGAGTTTTAGAAATAAAAGCAGGAGGCTCTTGAACACCTGGAGGAAAGATGACTCAGTAACTTCCTTTGAATCAAAGCTTTAAACATTAGCTTCATACTTTATTCCCCGATTTGACCTCAGTCTAGTTTTTACTCGCACACATTCTCATTTTTAAATTGATCTCCGCTCACGTTTGTGAACTGAGGTGAAGAATCATCGCTCGCTGAATGTGGGCGGAGCAGGATGTGACGGCCATGTTGGGTCAACCACACCAACTGGTTGAGGCTGTGATGTCGCTGGTCAAAGTTCACCTGCAGGATTTGTGTAAGCGTGACATAACACACCTGAAAACACACATCACGTGACGATTTCGTGGGCGTGTGCATGTTGGTGTAAACAGGAAGTAGATAGTCCACCTGTCGGAGTCAGCTGCTCCGATGTTATTAAAGCGTTCCCTTCCTGTTTGTGTTCAACACGACAAGGGTTGTTGTTGTTTGTGTGTTTATCAGCTGAAGAACAATATGTTGGACTTAATACAATGACTTCGATTTGTTATAGTTAATAAAGAGGTGTGTGTGTGTGTGTGTGTGTGTGTGTGTGTGTGTATTACATACCCAAAGATGACTCTGCCTGCCCTCGGAGGACTGGGTGGTTTCTGGGAGGGGGGGGTGGTCCGGGACAGACTTCCTAATTTCATGTTCTGTTGGCCGTTCCCCTGCGCGCGCGCACACACACACACACACACACACACACACACACATGAAACTCTGCTCTGATTGGTTGGTAGATCATGTGTCTCCTCGTTGTTTTCAAAACGTCGAAGCTTTTTAAATTATAATTCTATTTTATTTTTCCAGAGTGGAGCTGGAGGAGAAAAACCACAACGAAGTGTGTTGTGTTGTGTGTCCTTCACTAACATGCCTCGTACGTGTGTGTCGTGTTGTGTGTCCTTCACTAACATGCCTCGTACATGTGTGTGTCGTGTTGTGTGTCCTTCACTAACATGCCTCGTACGTGTGTGTCGTGTTGTGTGTCCTTCACTAACATGCCTCGTACGTGTGTGTCGTGTTGTGTGTCCTTACCTTGAACCTCAACAACCACTAACAAGTCAATGAAAGCAGAGGAAGAAAAGAGGACGGTGAGTGTCACTGAAATAACCACAGACCAACACTGACCATGTTCAACTCAACAACAATCACATGGGACTCCTTCACCTTGACTCCGTGTCCGATGTCGTCCAGGACGCCGTAGTCGATGGGCTTCCTGATGTAGCGCACCGGCCTCTCGGGATTGGACTGAGCAACTATTTTATGCGAGCGGCACGTGTTCTTGTTGGTGGTCAAGATGCCGATCTCCCGCCTCGCCACCTTTTCTTTGTGAATGTCAACGGTCTGAGAAGATAAACGAGAGAGTGAATTCAATGCAGGAAGTCGAGTCCTGTGACTGATAAGAACCAATCAGGAGCCAGTCTCAGCTGTCAATCATCAAACGGATCAGAAACATGAACATCAGCGAGATAAGAAACGGGTTGCAACGTCATGGTTGAGACTGGCTCCTGATTGGTCGAGAGCATGTATGGGCGGGGACTCGATATCTCAGCTACACCCCACGATCGCTGCTTCTCAGACTGAATATAAACGATGTCACCACAAGATGGCAGCGTTCGCATCTGAGATGTTATGGCTTCATTTCTCCACACACACACACACACACACACACACACACACACACACACACACACACACACACACACACACACACACACACACACACACACACACACACACACACACACACACACACACACACACACACACACACACACACACACACACACACACAGTGAAATGAAGAGTGGATTATTGAGTCTGAGCAGAAGCTTCGCTGCATGAAACACTCGCCTACACAGCAGATGTGAGTGTGAGTGTGTGATGTGTGTGTGTGTGTGGTGTGTGTGTGTGGGTGTGTGAGTGTGTTGCTGAGAGCTGCTCTTATGAGCAGGAACATTCTAAGCTGTGTCCTGATGATACTGATTCTTCGGGGTCTGAGGACGGACCCTGAACTTCTCACTGTGACACCACATGCTTCTTCTTCTTCTCCTGCAGGCAGAGCCTCGTCACCACGAGGGCCCGGAGCCGGCTCAGTGAGCAGGATGTGAGTTTGTCTTGGAGCTGTGAGGTGTGTGGGTGCAGAGTGTTGCTGATATTACAGGTTTTATTTATCTACAAAACACGTAAACTGAATCCTGTGGACTTCCTCAGGGACAGAATGTGAAGTCCTGGATCAGAGTAGTGATGGATTTAGATAAACGCTGCAGGAGAAACCACATTTCCCATGATCCTCATCGACCACCTGCACCAAATATCACTCAGGATTTACTTCCCCCAAGTGGGACTAACGAAGGATTTTCTGTTAAAACACATTTTTATAAAATGACTTTTAACCAGACGTTTGTTTTATTGCTTTTATTTTATCCATTGTCTGGCAGTTACTTGTTTAAATTCATAACGACAGCAGGTATTTTGTGTTTTAGTCTGTGAAGCACTTTCATCTTATGGTAAACCTCTTTTTCACCTAAACAGCAGGTACACACAGGGTTTTAAAGAAATACAACTTATACAATAACACAATACAAACCATACAACACAATAAATCCTCTGAACCGGTGTTTGTCTGCTCCGACCTGTGAGATGTGGTTGACGGAGCTCTCCATGCAGCGGAGCTGTGAGGCCTGGATGTCCAGCATCTGCAGCACGTTGTTGGCCAGCGTGTTGATGAGGTAGGCGACGCTGGCCAGAGACTGAGTGGTGTAGCTCTTGGTCTCCTCCAGCGCTCGCTGCTTGTCTGTGGACTGAAGAAGAGACGAGTCAGGATGTAGATTCACAGCGTTACAACAAACTGAGGAGACAGGAGGGACGTCATGTTTCTCTGGAACCAGATCACCGTTCTATGGTTTACTGCCATGTTTTGAATCTCACACATTCCGTCCATCTTGGAGAAGGCCGTCCCTCCGCACAGACGTTTATCACTAAATTACTTTGTACACCACAGATCTCTGATGGGTGACCTCTGACCTTCAGACACACACTGATAGAGTCCAAACATCTGCAGTTGTTCACATGATCGAAAATAAAAAACCTCATATTTAGAACATTCTTTTAAATTCTTCTCAAAAACCAAAAATGCACAAACCTCAGATATGTTTATAATTCAGTTTCAGTACAGGACATTAATGAGTAAACACACGTCAATGAGTCGCCTCCTCTGTTTCATGTCCTCGTGTAGAACACATGCAGCTGAACACACGTGATTACACACAGATTAATGCAAACCAACGTGTGCACTTATGCAAACACACACACACACACACACGCTGCCGCTCTCCTGGTAAAATGCTGAATGTGACTTTACAACACAAATCATAGAAACGTTTGTGTGTGTGTGTTTGTTTGTGTGTGTGAGTGTGTGTGTGTGCTGAGGCATGATGTAGGTCAGAGCAAACTCATTCATGCCCGAGGTTGACAAGAAACACACTGACATCCATGTGTGTCTCTCTGTTACACACACACACACACACACACACACACACACACACACACACACACACACACACACACACACACACACACACACACACACTTTGTGATGAAGTGAAAGTCTGACACTCGTGTGATTCCCGCTTGAGCTTTAATGGAAATGTTATTGTTCCACTGATTCCCACCAGCGACTGTAAATGAAGACGACTTCTCCTCTTCCTCCAGAAGTGAAACTGAAACATGTCAGATAGGAACGCTGCCATCTTGTGGTGATGACGTCATCTGGAGTCAGACGTGATCTCATCGATATGAGCTCAACCAATCACGAGTCAGTCTGTCATCACATAAATAAACAGCCTCCAGTTGAACTCTCGTCTGAATCTCAACAAAATCTCTTTTCTATTCTTCCTCCTCGTCCAGTTCCTGACCTTCATCCCTTCATCCGACACTGAGCTCCCTCCTCTTCCTCCCTCCTCTTCCTCCCTTTCTCCCTCCTCTTCCTCCCTCCTCTTCCTCCCTCTCTCCCTCCTCTTCCTCCCTTTCTCCCTCCTCTCTCCCTCCCTTCCTCCTTTCTCCTCCTCTTCCTCTCTCTCCTCTTCTTCCTCCCTTTCTCCCTCCTCTTCCTCCCTCCTCTTCCTCCCTCCTCTTCCTCCCTTTCTCCCTCCTCTTCCTCCCTCCTCTTCCTCCCTTTCTCCCTCCTCCCTCCTCTTCTTCCTCCCTTTCTCCCTCCTCTTCCTCCCTCCTCTTCTTCCTCCCTTTCTCCCTCCTCTTCCGCCGTCTGATGTCCTGTTAGCAGTGACCTAGTTGGAGGGTTGAGTCCTCTGGCCTGAGGACAGGGCGACACACACACACACACACACACACACACACACACACACACACACACACACACACACACACACACACACTCATCACACACACAGACACTCTCTCACTCACACACACACACACACACAGACACACTCTCACTCTCACACACACACACACACACACACACACACACACACACACACACACACACACACACACACACACACACACACACACACACACACACACACACACACACACACACACACACACACACACACACAA
>NC_061495.1:863301-886959 GCF_022539355.2 Hippoglossus stenolepis | reverse complement strand
CACCTGATCCACCTGATCCACCTGATCCACCTGGATCCACCTGATCCACCTGATCCACCTGGATCCACCTGATCCACCTGGTCCACCTGGATCCACCTGATCCACCTGGATCCACCTGATCCACCTGACTCACGTGATTCACTCCTCCTCCTCACACCTCAGTTACTACAGGTGAAGTGTTGAAGCTGACTCTTTTTTTCTTTTTGAAAAGAATAAAGTTCAACACCAGTTTCCATGATCATCAAAGTATGAAAGCATGATGGGAAACAGCAGCGACCACCAGAACTTGACTCTTTCTTATGGAATGTGGAAACATTAATTATAGCTCATCTTTCTGACTGGATCTAAATCTATAGCACGTGAATACATATCCAATATAGGCTACAAATACCTATGTATCAGAGCAGTGGCTCCATCCTGTGGCAAAAAGCTGTAAACACACCCCACACTGAACATAAGCCACATTTCTTTATTTACAAAATGACTCAACACAAAGCACTATGTGAGGAACTGTACAAAAACATACATGAAACACAGAAGAAGAAGAAACGAAGTGAATCAGGCAGAAACGTCCAAGTTCTCCTCTCCTCTCGAGGAACCCTCCACCTCCATCGTCATCAGGAACTCTGAGAGGGAAAACAGCACATTAACACACACAAACACACAGACACACACAGACAAACACACACACACACTGACACACACACACACACACACACACACACACTGACACACACACTATCGTCACCTTCTGTGTAGTCGATGTCCGGTCGTGTGGAGATGACAGCCCAGGCCAAGCCCACCAACAGCGCCACCACCAGGTTCACTACAATCCACGGCCGCAAGATCTGCTCCTCTGAACCTGGAGGCCTGGAGGACACCAGCGCTTTTTATTTTTCATCTTATTTCCTATCTTTTTATTTTTTTTATAAAGATTATTGCGTTTTCAGGAAAATGTTTTTTTAAACAACAAAGTAAAATATGAAAAAGAGAGTTGTCACCACAGAGTCTCGTTGGCTGAAGGATAAAGGTTGATACGGTCACTGGTCATTTGTTGACTGAGGGACAGAATCAGGGCGATAAAGTATACTGCAAACACAGAGAGAAAAACTCTTCATCATCACCATCAGCATCATCATCATCTTCATCACCATCATCTTCATCATCTTCATCACTTACAGAACGAGGCCAGAGCAGCAGGGTCGAGTGTGAGGAATCCTCTCAGAGCCATTGAGGCCTTGGCCAGGTTCACTCTGCAGGAGAGACAAAGATGTTTGTTTCCTTTCAGTTTATTTAAAATGGAAATAGATGAGTTGAAATGTTCCTGTCATGTTCCTGGCATGTTCCTGACGTGTTCCTCACATGTTCCTCACATGTTCTGCAGGTTCTGCAGGTTCTCTATGTGAGAACAAATGTCTGAGTCAGTGTCTCTGGACATTTTCTGGATCTTCTCCTGCAGCCTCCTGGTAAAATGTGTGTAACATGTCAGAGTGAGTCCATGTGAGGACACAGCAGGACAATGTGTGGAAGCTTCCCAGAGAGCGAGTGGACGTGTTGACGAGGTTTCTAACACGTGACGGACGTGAAACTGGAAGAACACAAACATCTCAGGATGAAGAAGAGGAGCCGTACACGTAGAAGACGAAGACGTCAACTTGGAAACACGAGGAGGTTCCAGAGAGTCCTTGTGTCCTCTGGGTTCAGCTGGTTGTAATATGTAACATCACCACTATGTGTCTCTAATTACCTGTGAAGATTCTCAATTATCCAGCTCATGACATCTTCAGGTATCGAACATTTGAACGTAGACAAGTGGACCTGTACGCATTACAACCATCACACTCAACCTGTTGCATCCAATGTGTCATTGTGTTATCTACAGTAGAGCTGCACACACACACACACGCGCGCACGCACGCACGCACGCACGCACGCACGCACGCACACACGCACACACGCACGCACACACACACACGCACACACGCACGCGCACACACACACACACACACACACACACCTATCAAATGCCGACACGGTGCTGATGGCCAGCAGCAGGTAGAGCAGAGACTGGGCGGGGTAAGCCAGTGGGTGGTACTGCTGCAGCAGGTTGGGCAGTGTGGTCATCTGTTCGCCCGCCAACACGTACACAACGATGATGTTCCACACCGCGTAGCCCGCCAGGAAACCGTGAGAGAACAGGCCGATCACCCTGCACACAGAGATAAGGGTTAAGGTTAAGGGGTTAGGTAAGTAGTTCCTATGGTTAAGGTTAAGGTGTGCAGACCTGAAGCCACTGTGGACCCTCAAAGCGACGTCTCTGGTGGTCCAGATCTGTCTGGGGTCCATGTAGTCGTCCATCAGCTCGGAGTGTCGGAACTGCTCCACCCGCTCCGCCTGGAAACGCCCTGCAGTCAAAATGTCCGCCGTGAACAAGGGCCAAGCAGCTTCGTGGTCGTTTGGACCGGGCTCAGAGCGTCGGAGGAGATTGGGTGAGTCGGGTGAGGTCAGAGGTCAGTGACCCACATCAGTGCTAATGGATTAAAGAGGCTGCTGCTGTTCTGGGTTACTGACGATTTTAAAGAGACAAATCCTCATTGGTTGATTAAATACTTATAAACTGATACTGGAACTTATGTTGTAATAACAGCCGGTACGTTCATTATCTGTCTTCTCTCGGTGTTTCCTGGTTCCGATACTTCGTCCGTCTCAGCTCTCAACAAACATATTCAACATGTTCAACATATTGGACCCAAACATACACAAAAAACATCAAGTCCCCAATGTAAATAATGTGTTTTACTATAAAAACCATGAAGCTTTTTGAAGTTGTATTCAAATGTAAGTGTAGGTTGTAAATATGAAGATCTCAGTGTAAAGCTGATATAAGATGAAACGGCCCTTGGAGCCACAGTTGAAGCAGAACTCTTCAGTCTGGTGGGTTGTGTCTGTTGTGAGCACGGACAGAGACTTGTACGAGGTTCGTCACTGTGTGTTTCCAGAAAGAGGGAGAAATGACGGCCACCATCTTGTCTCTCGTCCTCTAACTCAAGTGTAAAACATGATTTATTACGTTGCATTAAATCGATCATGTCTCTAGTAACTTGGCTGATCAACACCAAACAGAAACTAGCACAGAGTTTTAGGTCCGTACTTTTGACCGAAGTTGAATTCTGTGTTTACGCTGTGACATCTCGAACCAGCCACGGGATTTGATCATGTGGGCGTGGCCTGCGACTCAGATGTTTAACAGTGTCGGAGAAGTCACGTCAGAGATAAAATAATAAATACATTTTCTCCTCACACAAGAAAAAAGCTGATTTCTTTCATTTATAAAACAGAAAATGTTCCTTTCAGGAGCTAAAATACTCGTATGGAGGGAGATGGTTTTAGTTTGAGAATGAAAACGTCGACGTGTGGATGAAGCAATAACATCTGATTCACACTCACGGTTCCGCTCCACGAAGACTTTGCCGACCGGCTGGCTGTGGCTGTGGGGGGCGGAGAACAGGGAATGCTGGGGGATGGGAGACTGGGCGTCTGTGATGATGTCGTCATCTTCGGCTCCGAGGTCGTCGCTGTAGTGCTCCGTCGCCTTCGCCTTCCTACATCAAACAATACAGAGGATTTCATTTCACAGAGCAACTCTGAGGAAGTGGATCAGTAAATTCATGGTCCCCAGAAGATGAGTCTGAAATCGTTCACCCACACTGTGGCGAGAGAGGTGGCACCAAAACACGAGTCTCTCTTACATGGTCAGTGTGAAGGATTTTGTCACATGTTGTGTAGTCAGTGTTTGTGAAGCAGCAGCAGCAGGTTGTCGGGTCCGACTCGTTCAAACAGGAACATGTGGGAACATCAGGCGAGGGGCGGAGCCTGTAGAGCAGCAGGGGCGGAGCCTGTAGAGCAGCAGGGGGCCGGACATGACGTATAAACTCTGCTGTGGAAAGATCAGTGTTTGTTTACAGCTCATCCACACCGGCGTCGGCCCTCATCACCAAAGATCTGGAACCTCCTCGTGTTTCCAAGTGGACGTCTTCGTCTTCTACGTGTACGGCTCCTCTTCTTCATCCTGAGATGTTTGTGTTCTTCCAGCTTCACGTCCGTCACGTGTTAGAAACCTCATCAACACGTCCACTCGCTCACTGGGAAGCTTCAGGACATTGTCCTGCTGTCTCCTCACATGGACTCACTCGGACATGTTACACACATGTTACCAGGAGGCTGCAGGAGAAGATCCAGAAAATGTCCAGAGACACTGACTCAGACATTTGTTCTCACATAGAGAACCTGCAGAACATGACAGGAACATGTGGGGAACACGTCAGGAACACATCAGGAACATGTCAGGAACACGTCAGGAACACGTCAGGAACACGTCAGGACTGAAATCAGCGACACCTTGTATCTATTCGTTCACTTGCTTCTTGCAGGTTCTCACCTTTTCCTTTTGGTCTTTCTGGTCACAGGGACAGTTGTCTCCTCTCCGTCGATGGGGGACTCCACCATGTCACCGTTTGGAACGTCTTGTTCTGCTTCCTGGTCTGACAGAACATCATGTGACGTGAGGACGTTTAGAACAAATGGTTATTCTCCTTGTTTTAACAGGACACAGTGAAGTGTAGCTCAGTGCGACTTAAGAGTTGAAACTTAATTTATATTAATTCATTATTAATTATCTTTAAACTCATTCTTTAATGAGAGGATCATTTACTTTGCCAGGTCATTAAAGATAAGGTTGTTTAGTTGTGTCGTGGTTTAGTTCAGTTGTGTAGTTGTATTGTTTGTAGAGTTTTGAACCTTCTTCACTGTTTCTCTTGAAAATGGTTGATGTGGTTTTTTGTTGAAACAGAAAAACAGCAGCCGCAGTGGAAACGTTTTTACCGATGGTCAGCGCCTTCTTCTTTTTCTTCTTCTTCTGTGGTGCTGGCTCCTGAGGCTCTGGGGTCAGATGGTCTCTGCTGTCAGAGCGACTCCTGGTGGTCACCTCCTCCATCTCCACCTCCACAGCCACTGAACAAGAACACAGTAGATGACAGTAGAACGCAGTAGAACACAGTAGATGACAGTAGAACGCAGTAGAACACAGTAGAACACAGTAGAACGCAGTAGAACACAGTAGAACACAGTAGATGACAGTAGAACGCAGTAGAACACAGTAGATGACAGTAGAACACAGTAGAACACAGTAGAACACAGTAGAAATGTAGATGACAGTAGAACACAGTAGAACACAGTAGAACACAGTAGAACACAGTAGAGGCAGTAGAACACAGTAGAACACAGTAGAACACAGTAGATCACAGTAGAACGCAGTAGAACACAGTAGAACACAGTAGATGACAGTAGAACACAGTAGAACACAGTAGAACACAGTAGATGACAGTAGAACACAGTAGAACACAGTAGAACACAGTAGAACGCAGTAGAACACAGTAGATGACAGTAGAACACAGTAGAACACAGTGAAACACAGTAGAACACAGTAGAACACAGTAGAACACAGTAGAACACAGTAGAACACAGTAGATGACAGTAGAACACAGTAGAACACAGTAGAACGCAGTAGAACACAGTAGAGCAGTAGAAGAAGTAGAACACAGTAGAACACAGTAGATGACAGTAGAACACAGTAGAACACAGTAGATGACAGTAGAACACAGTAGAACACAGTAGATGACAGTAGAACACAGTAGATGACAGTAGAACACAGTAGAATGCAGTAGAACACAGTAGAACGCAGTAGAACACAGTAGATGACAGTAGAACACAGTAGAACGCAGTAGAACACAGTAGAACGCAGTAGAACACAGTAGATGACAGTAGATGACGAGTAGAACACAGTAGAACACAGTAGATGACAGTAGAACGCAGTAGAACACAGTAGAACGCAGTAGAAGAGAGTAGAACACAGTAGAACACAGTAGAACGCAGTAGAACACAGTAGATGACAGTAGAACACAGTAGAACACAGTAGATGACAGTAGAACACAGTAGAACGCAGTAGAACACAGTAGAACGCAGTAGAACACAGTAGAACACAGTAGATGACAGTAGAACACAGTAGAACACAGTAGAACACAGTAGAACACAGTAGAACACAGTAGAACACAGTAGATGACAGTAGAACACAGTAGAACGCAGTAGAACACAGTAGAACACAGTAGAGCATAGAAGAACACAGTAGAACACAGTAGATGACAGTAGAACACAGTAGATGACAGTAGAACACAGTAGATGACAGTAGAACACAGTAGAACACAGTAGAACACAGTAGAACACAGTAGAACGCAGTAGGCAGTAGAACACAGTAGAACACAGTAGATGACAGTAGAACACAGTAGAACACAGTAGATGACAGTAGAACACAGTAGAACACAGTAGATGACAGTAGAACGCAGTAGAACACAGTAGAACACAGTAGAACGCAGTAGAACACAGTAGAACACAGTAGAACACAGTAGAACACAGTAGAACACAGTAGAACACAGTAGAACACAGTAGAACACAGTGAAGCACAGAGAACACAGTAGAACACAGTAGAACACAGTAGAACGCAGTAGAACCAGTAGAAGACAGTAGAACACAGTAGAACACAGTAGAACGCAGTAGAACACAGTAGAACACAGTAGAACACAGTAGATGACAGTAGATGACAGTAGAGCAAGAACACAAGTAGAACGCAGTAGAACACAGTAGAACACAGTAGAACACAGTAGATGACAGTAGAGCATGAGAACACAGTAGAACGCAGTAGAACACAGTAGATGACAGTAGAACGCAGTAGAACACAGTAGAACACAGTAGAACGCAGTAGAACACAGTAGAACACAGTAGAACACAGTAGAACAGTAGAACACAGTAGAACTAGAACACAGTAGAACGCAGTAGAACACAGTAGATGACAGTAGAACACAGTAGAACGCAGTAGAACACAGTAGAACACAGTAGAACACAGTAGAACGCAGTAGAACACAGTAGAACACAGTAGAACGCAGTAGAACGCAGTAGATGACAGTAGAACACAGTAGATGACAGTAGAACACAGTAAACAGTAGAACACAGTAGAACACAGTAGAGCGCAGTAGAACACAGTAGAACACAGTAGAACACAGTAGAATGCAGTAGAACACAGTAGAACACAGTAGAACGCAGTAGAACACAGTAGATGACAGTAGAACGCAGTAGAACACAGTAGAACACAGTAGATGACAGTAGAACACAGTAGAACACAGTAGATGACAGTAGAACACAGTAGAACACAGTAGAACGCAGTAGAAGAGTAGAACACAGTAGAACACAGTAGAATGCAGTAGAACACAGTAGAACACAGTAGAACGCAGTAGAACGCAGTAGATGACAGTAGAACACAGTAGAAGACAGTAGAACACAGTAGATGACAGTAGAACACAGTAGAACACAGTAGTGACAGTAGAACACAGTAGAACACAGTAGAACACAGTAGATGACAGTAGAACGCAGTAGAGCAGTAGATGACAGTAGAACACAGTAGAACACAGTAGATGACAGTAGAACACAGTAGAGCACGAACACAGTAGAACACAGTAGAACACAGTAGATGACAGTAGATGACAGTAGAACGCAGTAGAACACAGTAGAACACAGTAGAACGCAGTAGAACGCAGTAGAACACAGTAGAACACAGTAGATGACAGTAGAGCAGTAGAACACAGTAGAACACAGTAGATGACAGTAGAATGCAGTAGAACGCAGTAGATGACAGTAGAACACAGTAGAACACAGTAGATGACAGTAGAACACAGTAGAACGCAGTAGAACACAGTAGAACACAGTAGAACACAGTAGATGACAGTAGATGACAGTAGAACGCAGTAGAGCAGTAGAACACAGTAGAACACAGTAGAACACAGTAGATGACAGTAGAACGCAGTAGAACATAGAGAGTAGAACACAGTAGATGACAGTAGAATGATAGAACACAGTAGAACACAGTAGAACGCAGTAGAAGAGAGAACACAGTAGAACACAGTAGAACACAGTAGAACGCAGTAGAACACAGTAGATGACAGTAGAACACAGTAGAACACAGTAGAACGCAGTAGAGACGATAGAGCAGTAGATGACAGTAGAACGCAGTAGATGACAGTAGAACACAGTAGAACACAGTAGATGACAGTAGAACGCGTAGAACACAGTAGAACACAGTAGAACGCAGTAGAACGCAGTAGATGACAGTAGAACGCAGTAGATGACAGTAGAACACAGTAGAACACAGTAGATGACAGTAGAACAGGAACACAGTAGAACACAGTAGAACGCAGTAGAACGCAGTAGAACGGAGATGACAGTAGACGCAGTAGAACACAGTAGATGACAGTAGAACGCAGTAGAACACAGTAGAGCAGTAGAACACAGTAGATGACAGTAGAAGAGAGTAGAACACAGTAGAACACAGTAGAACACAGTAGAACGCAGTAGAACACAGTAGAACACAGTAGAACGCAGTAGAACACAGTAGAACGCAGTAGAACGCAGTAGAACGCAGTAGAACACAGTAGAACACAGTAGAACACAGTAGAACACAGACTCCGTCACCTCTCACCTTCTCCCGGCTCCTCTTCATCGTTCACCTCCTTCTTCGGCCTCTTCTTCTTGCTCTTGCCGGTCGGCATGGTGACGGTGCTCTGTCAGAACAGACGATGGTTCAGGTCAGTTCACGTTAACCAGCGTCTCGTGTGCTGCCGTGTGTTTCAGGTAACTGGATTAACCTGAGCTCTGAGGACGCTGCTGGTGGAAGGTGTTCAGTAAACAAACCCAGGGGTTTTGAGACTTCATTCAAAGAAAATTCTAATTTTTCAAAACTTCAACATAAAATGAATTTACTTTCATTTGAGTTCATTTACTTTAGGGAAATTCCCTTCCTTGTTTCTCAAGATCGTGAAGAGGAGAAGCGAGTCGAAGCACCAGCCCCTCGACTGACGGACTTAATGAACTTAATGAATATTGTTTTACCTGAAGTTCTGAGACTGAACCTGAGTGAGATATGAAAACTTCCAGTAACATTCACCACTTTTCTTTTCTGTTTCTGAGATCAACACGACATCTGTCCATCGGTGGGTGAGCAGAGGACGTCTGACAGGACATCATGTGACGTGAGGACGTTTAGAACAAAGGGTTATTCTCCTTGTTTTAACAGGACACAGTGAAGTGTAGCTCAGTGCGACGCTGTCAGAAACAAATACTTTTCTTTAGTAGACACTTTCTGAAAAGTCAGCCTTTAAGAGTTCAAACTTAATTTATATGAATTCATTATTAATGAACTTTAAACTCGTGCTTTAATGAGAGGATCATTTACATTGTCAGGTCATTAAAGATAAGGTTGTTAAGTCACACAAAGTCAGAAGTCAGAACTATGAAGAATACTGCTGACCAGTACAGATTCATGCTGATTCAAACAGTTCCACCTTTTATTACCTGACAGCGAACCTGTGAAATGTTAGCATGTTAGCACGTACGCAGCTGTATCCCTTCATGGGTGATGAAACGCAGAGTGAGTCTTTGCTTAGTATGAAACCAGCAGCAGGGTTCGGGTCGCCTAGCAGAACCTATCACTTATAATGTGAACAGCAGCAACACTCAGGTGCTGCACCATGAACATCTCATCTCTGGAACCGTCTAATGTTGATGCATGAAAACTTAGAGTTACTAAATGATTTCTTCCTGGTTTGTAAAGAGAAACTATAAACACAAAAACACAGCACAAGAAGATACGTGGGGTGAATGTCACCTCTGAGTCTGTGGCTGTGAAGGAGAAACTCCACACACTGTCCCTCCTTCACTTGGAGTCCGTCATTAATCCAGAAAGGTTCGAGAGGACTGATCTGGATCTTCAGATAAAAGCCTGAAGCACAAACCGTCAGCGAGGAGATGATGTGAAGCAGGAACAGAAGGAGGCCGGAGGCTGTGTTGCAGATCTGAGACTCATCCCGGGGTTTAAGGGGACAGGTGATCATGTGCTGAGCCGTGACGGCCACTCACAGAGCTCTGTGATTGGTCGGTCTGCTGCGACGTCACCAGCTGGCACAGCTCCAAATTAGCAATGGATGCTAATAATCCGTCACCCTGCTGCTAACAGTTCACTGGCCTGAGGTCAGACATGGACCCGATTACCAAACTCCTGTTTTATGGTTCACTGATATTAACAACTTCAGTTTACTGTTGTAAACGTGTGTGTGTGTGTATTGTGTGTTCTCTTGTGTTGAATCTTCAGAAGAACTCCTCTTCATTAGTGAGTCGTCCTCAACTCATCTACAATCTTCTGTCACTTCGTATAGTTTGTGTTCAGAGCTTTGAATTATTTGACTCTTGTGTCCGAGTCCCAGAGCAGAGCCACAGTCAGCTGGTCTGTAGAAGACTGAGCAGGTGAGCTGCACAGGTCAAAGGTCAAAACCACCAGGCCACAGAAACCAGGTCACGTAATGAATCCTATTACACACACAGACACACACACACACACACACTTATCCTTGTTGAGACTTTGCAGTGACTTCCATTCATTGTGGACAGTCTAACTAAAACCTTATTCCTAACTATCACCAGGACCAGTTCATATCTAACCCTTAACCTACCCACACCTCACCTGTGACCTCTGACCTCAGGAGGTTTAGCTTTAGTAGAGCCCAGCTCTGGTCCCAATGACGTCTCCTGGTCCTGACAGGCTCAGTGTTCGTAGGACAAGGTTGTAAAGTCCTAAGAGACACAAATAACTTCCAAACAGTTTGTGTTGTTTCTTTCCTCTCGTGTGTTGAACAGTTTTCTGTGAATGTCTGAGGTGAAGTTTTTCTCTTGCCCAGAAAACACTGAAGCTTCTTCATGGTTGTGTGTCTGACACGCCCACTAACAAACCCAGTAGCATTCAGTTTGTTTCATGTCAGTGCAGCACTCTGGTGACATGTGTGATTTATTATATGAACAGTGGGAGGAGCATCATGAAGGTAAATGCAAACCGGTGAGCTGCAGGTGAGGAAACTAAAAACCACAATGACAACACAAAAAACATTTGAGTAATAACATTGATTTTATTGATGCAACAGGTTTTTACTTTTTATTTAATAGAATCCATTTTATTTCTTCTTCCTCATCTATTGGAACAACCCCCTGACATAAAGTCACTAATCCTCCTTGAATCTGCTGCTGAGCTGCATCTGCCTGCACAGGCTTAACCTGAGGAACACGGGGGACGCTCACTTTCACTCTGCACAAAACATGTCACAAGGTTTAAAGATATTTAAGATATTCTACATGATCATCATTGACTGATGAGCTGAAATCCAGGACAGATGTACTGATCAATGAGATCAGCAGCATCTCATAAGGAACAGTTATAATGTAGAGTCTTATACGACATTTCATTTAAACTACACACAGTGACATTCAGGAACATCTGCATTATTCCAGAGTCAAATAGAGATTAGGTCACTTTTTGTTTCCTGTTTATGTCATACTGGACGTTCTCCTCATTAAAATGTCATTTGTTTGTGCTTCTTTTGGTCATTTGAGCATTATTGAGCATTATGTTTTTCTTGAAACAACTTTACTGTTATTGTCGGATGAAGCCATGAGAGTGTGTGAGACAGAGAAACAGTCGTGTGGTGAAGCTTTGGTGAGACACTGAGACGTCTGCAGGTCCACGAGTTCCACAGAAAGGTTTCTGTGTCATAAACGTCTCGAGTGGTCGAGTGTCAATAGTGGAAAGTAACTAAGTACATTTACTCAATTACTGCACGTAAAGCAGCTGTGGTACCTACAGAGAATCATCAGTTTCCTCTCCTCTCTCCTCAGCTCCTCCTCGTCTATCCTCCATCACCTCCTCCTCCTTCCTCCCTCTCACCTTCCCTTTAAATCCTCCCCCCTTGATTCCGCTCTAGGCCTCTGGCCGGCTCCAGCTCACAGGAATCCACTGAGGTTCGTTCTGAGCCTGTTGGACGATGGAGCACAGCTGCATGCAGGCGTCCTGCAGCTCCTCGTTCACCAGCACGCTGTCGAACAACTGTTTGTACTTTGCCTCCATCGTGAGGGACGTCTCCTCCAGCTCCACGAAGTCGTCCTCCTGCAGGGACAGACACATGAGCCCGTCCTCACACAGTCACCAATAACAAGTTATTTTGTCTGACAGCTGCAGACGTGTTAGGACGTGTCTCTACAGGACGGAGTCTCTTACCGTGAAAGCTCTGTTGATGGTGCAGTTGGTGATGAGTCGGGCGTCTCTCCTCGTCTGTCTCAGTCTGTCTGGGTCGGGGACTTTGATGAAAATCACGTAAGGCTTCAGTTTTCTCGTCCTCAGCGGCTGGACGCTCTGAGGGCAGAGACAGTGTGTCAGCAGCGTTCCTGGATTATGTCTCATTGTGGGTTTGGTTATAAAGTGTGTGTGTCTGTTCAGACTGTTTCTAACTGAGTGAATCCTGTTCCTCTTCAGGAAACTCACATGTGGTTCCACATCGACGATGCACATTCGTCCCCGTTTCAGCACGTCATCGATGGCGTCAGTGCTCGTCCCGTACAGGTGAGCTTTATATTCACCGTACTCCACAAACCTAAACACACACACACACACACACACACACACACACACACACACACACGTTGAAAACAATGAATGTCAGTGATTACACCCTGGAATATAAAATGGGTTTGTAAAGAAAATATGATAAATAAGAACAACATTTTGTATTTAATACTGAACTATATCTATGACACTACTGTGTTATAAGCTGTTAGATAAATGATTATCCATATTAAAAGGGTAACAGGAGAGGATCCCACCTGTGGTTACAGACCATGTACTCAAACAACTCTTTGGTGACAAAGTGGTACTCTCTTCCTGTCTGCTCCCCCGCTCTGATTGGACGCGTGGTGTCTGGTGACAGATCAGGTGGATGAATCATGTTCCACTTCAGGATCGTTCACTGAACTAAACAGAACATCTTCTTCTCTTTGTTTCTCTTTTCAATTATAATTATCTTTTTATTTGTCATTGTTTTTCATTCATATTTATATGCTGTGGCCTTAGTTTACAATTGAACTGTTATTTGTATTTTCTATCATTGTAAATTCAACATTAAAACCGATTTTAAATGTATTATTAGCGTTTAAATGAAGGTGTTAAATCTGTGGTACGTACGAGGTACGGGTCCCTGGAAGGTCGACGGGTTCAGTTTGATGAGTCTCTTCCTCAGTTCACTGACTCCGACTCCTGAGGCCCCTGAGCAGAACACACTGATATCACATCTGATACACAGCAGCTGATGAATACACTGTAGTTTCTACACAAAATGATTTAAAGTCTTGTTTTTGTGTATTAAAGCAGCAGCAGCTGAGACATCAGCAAAGACAGAGCTCTAAAATACTGGATCCTCAGCTTTTTATCTGTCTTTTTAAATCAGCTTTCAGATTTAACACTGACGACTTCACCTTCAACACTGACTGAGAACATTCAAACATGTATATGAGAATAAAACAGATCAAATATCCTCTCTTTGTTTCCTGTTGTAAATGGTCAACATTGTTTTAGCTTTGTGTGTCGTAGCACAGCAACACAATGAGAGGGTCAGTTATGATGTTTTACCAGTGAACTGAGTTTATTTAATAGAGCATCTTTCCTAAAGGCAGAAAACGCTCCTATTGGTCGAATCAGAGGAACAAAGGAGCTGCCAGGTGTGTGTGTGTGTGTGTGTGTGTGTGTGTGTGTGTGTGTGTGTGTGTTGTGTGTGTGTGTGTGTGTGTGTGTGTGTGTGTGTGGTTGAACATGTTAAGTCATTAACTCCTCATTGGTCCGTTAGTTCAGGTTTTCAGCAAGTTAAAATATTCCTCTCTCACCAACGAGGATGATGAGGCGGTGGTTCTCCTGCGGGGGGCGCTGGTACAGAGCCACCTCCTCATAAGGGGTGGACAGAGTGCTGCTGTTGGGGGAGCAGGAGGTGCAGGACTGTCGTCTCCTCCTGAAGGACGTTCTCCTCCACAGACGGAAAGTACGACGGAAACCAGCTGAGGAGACATTCAAACAATATGGATTAAAAGATATCGGCTTCACTGTTGGGAGCCGTCATGTCGTCCATCTTTATTCACAGTTCTCTGTTGACTGTGGAAACTAGAGACACGTGTGAACACCAGGTTGAAATCCATGTGCACATGAGTTTTAATGTTGTTCACGTGTGTGTTCACTGTGTGATGATGTGTCTCACCCAGGTAGATTCCATCAGTGACATCAGAATCAGCCTCATCTGAACGGAGGAAACATTGAGACTCTTCACTTCAGGGGTAAAGTCTTTTAAAGAATAAACTCTTCTGTTCTTTTATTTAACATCAAATACAAACAGCCTCGATGCAGAGAATCGAAATATTCTCATATTGAATGTTGCTGTAAAAGCTTTTATGAAACAACATTTAGGTAAAAGTTCATTAAAACAGATTTTTAGTTTCCATAGACTTTTAAAATGTTTCGTGAAAAACAAAGAACAGCTTCATGTTTCCCTGAGTCTGAACAGACTTACCTACCAAAATTCAGTTCCTCCACATCTGTGGAAAGAAGAGAAACAACACCGATGGATGATGACTCATGCAAAACAAATAGTGTATCATATAAACTGTATATCTATATATATACAGTTTATATCTGTATGTAACTGTAAGTCGTGTTTTACCTGTGAGGGTGCGTTTGTCCTCAGCCTCGTCCTCTGGAACAGGTATTAAAAAAAGGACAAAAAGACACGATGAGTCACAAAATGACAACAAACTGTCAAAGTGTGATTTGATGCTGATGTTGTTGGACGATGTGAATCATTGAGAATGTAGGACAAGATGTCCCCTTGTAGGGATATTTAACATCTTAACATGACGACAACAGGATGAGAACGTCAGGTTTTCACCCGTTGGAAGATTTGATGGATTCATGTGACACTTTGTCTCCAGAGGATGAACCCTACCAACTTCTGGGATCCTCTGACTTTACCTCTAGCGCCACCAAGAGGCTGACATTTCAATGAGGCGTACAGAGTTTAGCATTTGCAGCGATTAAAGCCTAGAGGCCGCAAATAATGTGAATAGGGAAATTTGATCCAAAATGGTAATTTGTGCTGAAACTGTGTTGATGTATTAATTTGTTCATCTGTGAACAAACTTTTCTTGGATGGAACTTTTTCCAAGGTGTCTGAATACAAAGCAGGACTGTGATGACTGCAACAGTAACAATAATAATATGAATGATAATATGAATACTACGACTACTACTACTATGATATTAACATGATTGTGCTGTGTCACACTCACCGTTCTCAGCCAGCGTCACTGTCGTCAGCAGAGGGAACAGAGAAAAGACACAACTGTTAGAAATGACTCACACATTGATCCTGGTCACAGCATCAGTTGTTTTCTACTGGAACAGTTTTCAGTTCAGTTCATTCAGAAAGTTCACTTCTCCACATTTTGTTCTATTATTCTCATGGTGACAAAACAAACCAGAGTTTTAGAAATTTGTTGGAAATTCAATTTGTTGAGACACTTTAATCTCAGCTGCCTCCTGGTTTCTTTTTGACTGGAGGGGGTGTAGCTACTTGCTGAATGCACTGAGGTGAGTGGTATTAACAATGGGTGAGTCCTCACAGGGCCGGATGCAGCTGTGGCCCGGTAGGGGCTGACTCCACCACTGCTCCCTCTGTTTACTGTGGAGGACAAAGACATGATGTCGTTTAAAAGCTCCCGTCAAACCATCAATGTGACAAAAATGTTCACTAAAAAATTCTCTAAGTTAAGAACCACAAACCCGACTGTTTGAAATTTAAATTTCGATCGTACTCAAATGTAAAACTGGACAAAAGCAGTAACTCAGCTAAAGCAGTGAATCTGTGTGGTTCAGGTGTTAGACTGATCCCCGGTCACCTCTTCAACATGCTGGCAGAGGGAATGAGTCCAGCACAGGACACCGAGCACGGCAGCTTCCTGGCCTGCCACCACCGTCCGTCCGACTGGTCCACCACCTCCAGCAGGTCTCCTCTGCTGAACGCCATCCCTGCATCCGGACACGGGATGGAGGAGTCCTGCAGGGGGCAGTAGTCCACCATGGCCTTCATGTACACCTGACGCACAGAGACAAAGTTTCAAGACAGAACGTTTTAATGAGGGATCCTCCGAGGTTCTGTTTCTTACCGACATGTGGCTGCTGCTGCTCTGAGCTGCGTTTGGAACGACCTTAAACAGGATCGTTCCCTGAGAATTGATCTGAGGAAACAAACCAACTTAACTTAGATGTCATTTCACATCAAAATGGGTTTTTAAACACTTCACACTCTTTGTGCTTTTCATTAAAAATCACTTATCACCATTTCCAGTGGTGGAAAATGTAGATATTTCACTTACTTGTAAATAGCAACACCACAATGTGGGATAGTCCCTCAAATAAAAGTGATGTGTTTTATCATCAAAATGAACTTACCAGAAATAAGTATAATATTCATTATGCAGAGTACAAACGACTGTCGGTGTGAATGTGGAATCTCACAAACCGTTCATCTTATTGACTTCACACTGAGGACGAGTTGTGTCACGAGATATTTTCAATAATTATAAAAATTGAATAAAAGGTCGACCAGTGCTCTGTATCAGTCAGTGGGGGCGGGGCAGTGTGTCTGTGGACAGAGTGGAACATGTCTTCTTCTAGGTCCTCAGGTAAACTACAGCAGCATGTAATTCCATTTCCTACCAGGATCTGGATGACCTGCTCCGGCTCCAGACCCAGCACCGGGTTACCGTTCACCTCCACGACCAGATCACCAGGATGGAGGAGTCCTGAGACACACAGGCATGTTAATTCTCAGAGACTGACTGACTTTAACCATAGTTACTACTTACCTTAACCTAAACTCAACCTAAACTTAACTTAACTCAACCTTAACTTAACTTAACACTTAACTTAACTTAACTTAACTTAACTTAACTTAACTTAACTTAACTTAGACTTAACCTAAACTCAACTTGAACTTAACCTAAACTCAACCTAAACTTAACTTAACTCAACCTTAACTTAACTTAACTTAACTTAAACTCAACCTGAACTTAACCTAAACTCAACCTGAACTTAACTTAACTCAACCTTAACTCAAACTTAACTTAACTTAACTTAACTTAACTTAACTTAACTTAACTTAAACTCAACCTAAACTTAACTTAACTCAACCTAACAACAACAACTTAACCTAAACAACTTAACTTAACTTACTCAACTTAAACTCAACTCAACTCAACCTAAACTTAACAACTTAAACCAACAGCAACTTAACCTTAACAACCTTAACCAACACAAACCTTAACCTTCTAAACTCAACCTTAACTTAACTTAACTTAACTTAGCAGCAGCTTAGCAGCTTAACCTAGCAGCTTAACTTAAACTCAACCTGAACTTAACCTAAACTCAACCTAAACTTAACTTAACCTAACTAACCTTAACCTAAACTCAACCTAAACTCAACCTAAACTTAACCTAAACTTAACCTAAACGTAACCTTAACTTAACTTAACACTTAACCTTAACTTAACTTAAACTCAACCTAAACTTAACCTTAACTTAACTTAACTTAACTTAACTTAACTTAACCTAAACTCAACCTAAACTCAAACTAAACCCTTAAAATGAAATGATTTGCATTATAGGGACTTGCTTTTGTCCTCATAAGGAAGACACACACACACACACACACACGCGCGCACGCACGCAGCGCACACACACACGCACACGCACACGCACACGCACACACGCACACGCACACGCACACACACACACACACACACACACACACACACACACACACACACACACACACACACACACACACACACACACAGGTTCTGGCCTCATCTCACCGCTGCGGTCGGCCAGTCCTCCATGAATCACTCTGGCGATGTAGATCCCTCCGGTCTCCTCGTCCCTCCTTATCGTCGCTCCCTGTCAGACCAGTTAACACAACTTTAACTTCCACTTTAACATTGGCTGCAAATACCAGGTTTTAGTGAAGCTCTGAATGATGAGATGGAAAACAGTTCAAAATGGAGAGATGGGAAATAAAAAATGATGAAATGAGCCTTGAAAACAATCAGGAAAGCTGAAATCCCGTTAGTTTCACAACCTGTGAGTTGTAACTGTTGTGATTAAAGTTGATCCTGAGAGAAATGAACAGAATGACTATCACCACTCTGCTGTGGCCTTGATATGTTGTGTGTTTGTATTCTGAGCAAATTATCCAAAATACTACTCGACATGGAACTTTTTTGCAATATACATTATATTTGATATAATATATATACTGTATATATTGCTAGCACTGTGGTTAAGCCCCCTCACGGCACAGTGACGGCTCTTACTACAGCTTGCAATGATGTCAGCCTAGAAACGGATTCAAAGAATACTTCAGTATAAAAGTGATTCTGTCAGTTGTCCACAGAATAGTCCTGACAACCTCATTGTGATTGGATCAAATCAAGTCTCTGACACAGGAGCCACTGACTGATATGATCAGCCTGACCTGATATGTGGAGTTCCACAGGGCTCAATGCTTGGACCTCTGTTGTTTCACCTTCACAAGTTGCCATATTAACACATGTATCGTATCGACGGTAGGGGGGGGGGGAGTTCTGTGTATGTGTGTATTCATCGATATGATGATGATGATGATGATGATGATGATGATGATGATGATGATAATGATGATGATGATGGTCATGGTTCCTGGATGAAATGGTAAATGTGGTTTGAGGGAATAACATTTTTCAGTACCTTTAAATATTTTGAATATTTCCACATCAAGGGTTCGATCCAGTGACTAAAACAAATGTTTGTTGTGTGAGAGTTGATCAGTCTGCTTCTGGTACGTGGTGAAAACCTTAAAATGCTGATTTGGATTTAGATCGTTTCCTGTTTGTGAAAAATGTTCTCATCACTTTCTTATATTCACAAAGTAAAAGATTTACTGGTTTATCAGCCAGTTTCTGTTTCCAGATCCAGAGCAGACGAGGGGAGGAGTTTGTTTTCAGCCTATTTCCTCTTCTTGTTCTTCTTCTCCTGCTTCTCCTTCTTCTTCTTGACTGTCAAACAACCTGTGCTGTCATGGTCTTGTTCATCCTCCAGAGGGACTCTAGAAACTGATCCATTACTGAACCTCATCTGTCCGTTACCACCACTACCACCTCCCCTGGCACCAGACATCACCACCGTCCTCTTTGAGCCTCCGTTTGTTTGTTTTGGACTCTTAGACGTTGGAAAGCCGTCGGCACAGGAACTGACGGATGAGGATGAAGAGGAAGAGGAGGAGCGAGAAGTAGAAGAAGGGGAGGATGACAGGTGCGGTGGGTAAGGTGTGGGAGGTTTGCGGATCCCTTTTGGAGAGATTGAGGAGACTCTTGGAGGAGGTGGGGGAGGAGTGTGCTGTCTCGGCCTGCGTGGCGGTGACGACTCGGGGTGTTTGCTGGCCACAATGAGCCCCTGGAGCTTGTCGACCACCTCAGCAAGCAGGTTGAGCGCCTGGGCGTTCTCCTCCACGCTGTCTGTGATCAGCTCTGTCACTGCAACCATCTTGTGTCCAAGGTGGCGAACATCCTGGGTGCCGTGCTCGATGCTGCTGGCCGCCGTCTGAACAGTGGACCTGAGCTCCTCCACGCTGCACTGCTTGGTGAGGGCTGGAGGCTGAGGGTGCTGACAGAGGTTTGGTTGGAGATGCTTGTTTTGGGTCAGTTTTGGTTGATTCCTGCATCCATTGTGACGAGGAGCGGTGGAGTAGTAGTGTGTGTTGGGACGATTGACCGTCTCTTGGTGGTGTTTGTTATGAGGTGCAGTCTGCCTGGCAGGGGTGGGGAGCGTGCTAACACCCTGCTGATGGGTGGAGCGCGGAGCTGCAGGACTGGAAGGTGCAGTTTGGGCACAAACAGGACTCATCCCAGGACAAGATGGAGCCCTGCCGGGGGTGGGGATGTTCCTTGATTGTCCTCCTGTTGTCCCCTTTTGGTACAGGACTGGGGAGCTGGGCAGGCTGACACTGAAAGCCAGGACAGGAGGAGGAGGGTAGGCATAGTCATCACGGCTTGATCCGGCTGCTTCTCTCCCATTGGGTTTGGTTTTCTCTGAAAATGAACCTCCATGCACAGAGGATGGAGATGGAGAGATGCCAAGAGAAAAGTGAACTCGATGTAATTAACAGGATTAAAAAGTGAAGAATTAAAGAACAGAAAACAGAGGATTTGTGATGAGTTGAGCGTCTGCAGTCTATTTAATGGATGAACGACCAGATGAAGAAATGATCAGATGATTAATTGTTGATCATCTGCACCGACCGTCCTCTCCTCCTCTTACCAGCACAGGATGCAGGACTAAAGACGGAGGGAGCTGATTGGTTGAGCTTGTTCTTCCAGAGCTCTGTGGTCTGTGGGCACAAACAGCAGCTTCCTGTCGACTGATAGCGAGGCAGGAAGGGCCGGGACCGGTCTCCTCTGGGGACGGGCAACAGCCTGGCTTCACTTTCAGTCACGCTGAGCTCCTCCCCCGACCACGCCCGTCTGCCAGGGGCGAGGCGCTCCAGCGTGAGGCGGCGGAGGCTGCTCCAGCGTCTACGAATCACGCCCCCCCCATCGCCTACACTCGCTCTGCGCTCTGATCCGTTCTTGGTGAGGGAAAGATAAGAAACTATGATGATCTAGTTCTAGAAATTACATTTACATACTATTTAGTCTTCTCATCATTTTATTTTATGTTTTGTTTTTTATTTTTACATGAATTTACTGCACAGAAGTAAAAGCTCAGGACCTGATTTCACCTCCTCAACTGTATTTGTGGTTATTTTGGGTTAAAACTGAAATCATCCGACCTCTGTTATATCATAGTTGTTGTGTTCTTACATTGATTTTCAAACCTTTAGAAATCTGTAGTTTAAATTAAGGTGATGGTGTGTTTTATTTATTTGCCTGTTGGTGGCGTCTTATCCCTTTTGTGCATGTGAAACAATGAAATCCTCTGTCTCACCAGCGGCTGGTTGTTCTTCACCAGACACACGATCCTCATGGCCTCCTCATCCTCAGGTAACTCGTCAGGCAGCGGCGGTAAGACAGGTCCATAATCTGACTGAGCCACGCTGTCATGGGAAGACAGGAGAGCCTGACAGACAGGTACAGACAGACAGGGAGTCAGGGGGTGAGGTACAGACCAGGGGGTGGGGTACAGACCAGGGGGTGAGGTACAGAGCAGAGGTGAGTCAGGGTGAGGTACAGACCAGGGGGTGAGGTACAGACCAGGGGTGAGTACAGACCAGGGGGTGAGGTACAGACCTGGAGGTGAGTCAGGGGTGAGAACCAGGGGACCAGGGGTGAGTACAGACCAGGGGGTGAGGTACAGACCAGGGTGAGGTACAGACCAGGGGGTGAGTACAGACCTGGAGGTGAGTCAGGGGGTGAGGTACAGACCAGGGGTGAGTACAGACCAGGGGGTGAGGTACAGACCTGTGAGTCAGGGGTGAGGTACAGACCAGGGGTGAGTACAGGGGTGAGTACAGACCAGGGTGAGTACAGACCAGGGGTGAGGTACAGACCAGGGGTGAGTACAGACCAGGGGTGAGTACAGACCAGGGGTGAGTACAGACCAGGGGTGAGTACAGACCAGGGGTGAGGTACAGACCAGGGGTGAGTACAGACCAGGGGAGGTACAGACCAGGGGTGAGTACAGACCAGGGGTGAGTACAGACCAGGGGTGAGTACAGACCAGGGGGTGAGGTACAGACCAGGGGGTGAGGTACAGACCTGGAGGTGAGTCAGGGGGTGAGGTACAGACCAGGGGGTGAGTACAGACCAGGGGTGAGTACAGACCAGGGGTGAGGTACAGACCAGGGGTGAGGTACAGACCAGGGGTGAGGTACAGACCTGGAGGTGAGTCAGGGGGTGAGGTACAGACCAGGGGGTGAGTACAGACCAGGGGGTGAGGTACAGACCAGGTGAGGTACAGACCAGGGGTGAGTACAGACCAGGGGTGAGTACAGACCAGGGTGAGGTACAGACCAGGGGTGAGTACAGACCAGGGTGAGTCAGCCAGGGGTGAGTACAGACCAGGGGTGAGTACAGACCAGGGGTGAGGTACAGACCAGGGGTGAGTACAGACCAGGGTGAGTACAGACCAGGGGTGAGTACAGACCAGGGGTGAGTACAGACCTGCAGGTGAGGACACCTCAGCAGACTGTACAGTTCTCTGGCCTCAGCTGATGGACGGTGAACTCTGTGGATCTCAGTCATGATCTGAAGGAACAGACACAGAACTTTCAGAACATCTCCTTCTTCTTCTCTCACGTGTTTGTCACGTATGTTCGTACTGTGAGCTCCGACAAATTGACCCGACAGACGTTGTGTTTTTGCATCTGAAGTAGCTGACGTGGTTATACGTGGTTTCACCAGATTACAGACGTGCAGAATCATGGACCATGTGTGAGTATGAACCTGGTGAGAAAGGCCTGAGGCGTAAGGCAGAAAGGGGCTGGGCGTCGACCTCTGGAACTGCAACAGGCACTCGTACATCTGGAGGGTGGAAACAGGAAGTGACATCATCAGTGGTTGGAGGGAGGAGACAGCAAGTGACATCATCAGTGGACAGGTGTTGCTGCGGGTTAGTGCACATCTGTGGGATCGAACCTTCAGCAGGGAGCTCAGCCACGGGGCCGTCAGGAGGTCACGGAGCAGCTGAGCACCGCCGACGTTTCTGCTGATGGCTTCGCCCACATCATCCACCACACTGGACAACACCTCGCTGACACCTGCACGCTCACACACACACACACACACACACACACACACACACACACACACACACACACACACACACACACACACACACACACACACACTTTATCTGTTACTGCATTTGACATTAGATAACTGGAAATAATAATAATAATAATTGTTCTGGCCTGACTCTCGTCTCACCTGACGACTCATGATCCCTCACCTTGTTTATTTGTTTGAATAATTCATGAATTTTTATTTACAAATCACACATGTTTGAAGGACTGATATTTATGAGTCTCTTAAGTGATGTTCTCGTTTACTTCATACTTTTACTTTTCATTTTACTTTTACATTCTATTTTACCGCTGAATCTCTGCTGGATCGGCTGCTGCGCTCAAATCACCTGAACCATCAATAATCTGGCTCTTGATGAGACGGATTTCAAATAAACACAAAATGTGCAATTGTCTGCAAAATGTTATTGTCCTGTTTGAATAAACTTTATTGAAATTTGTCAGTGTCAGTGTGGCCATTAAAGAATCTGATAATGTGCAGGTTCAACATGATGCAGAGTCTTTATTTCTGAATGAGTTTGATTTCACTTCTCGTCTTCGCTGCCAGAGAAGATTAAGATTTAATCACTGTGTTATTTTGTGACTCATTTGAGACTTTGTGTCAATGATCTGAAAATGATTATAAATGTAGAGTATGATCAAAGATGAGGGGAATGAATAAGGCACTGGAGCATCTCCAGATCCTGATATGCAGAAGAGTTCTTCCACTCAGCAGATGTTGAAGTGGTTTTTACTTCCTCGTGAACAGAAGGTGAAACACAGACAGGATGAACGTCAGTGAGGAGCCGTGACCCTGAAGACTAATACC
>NC_061495.1:795801-855801 GCF_022539355.2 Hippoglossus stenolepis | reverse complement strand
GAAGAAGAAGAGTGAGGGTGAGGGGGGGAATCCACGGAGGAGGAGAAGGAGGAAGAGGAAGAGGAAGAGGAAGAGTGAGGTGAGAGGGGAATCCACGGAGGAGGAGGAGGAGGAGGAAGAGGAAGAGGCGGAGGCCATGCCAGAGGTACAGGCCGAGGTGGAGGTAGAGGAAGAGGAAGAGGAAGAGGAAGAGGAAGACCTGAAGCAGGAAGAGAACGTGCTCAAAGTTGACCGTGTGCTGAACCACGGACTGAGGCTGAGGGAGGCGGGACTAAGAGTTCAGATCTTAGCAGATCTACAGTGAAATCTGTCATTGGGACCTGAACTGGAAACACAATCTTCTGTTGGTCTGATGTTTGCTGAGCTTACAGTTTTATGCACACGACTGTAGCATGAAGACTGGGACATGTTTAGTTGTGATTCTCCAGGTTGACATGTTGACTGATTTGGGAATATGGAGAGAAATACATTATAATTTCATCAGTCTGCAACATTGGTCTTGTGTAGTGGCAAAAAAGCCATAACAATAATATATAAATTCTTACAACATATTTAATTTAGATTGAAGTTAATGTTGGCTCTTGTTATTATTATTATTCTAACCCAAATGATTTGGCTTTTTGAGCCTTTAACAGCTCAACTTCTGACCAAAGTTACCAAGATTCACCAAAAAAGAGTGATTTCTTATAACTCCTCTGTGCATTGATCCATCAGCCTCAAACCTCATTCACACATTCACAGTCCCGCCCTGATCAGATCCATGTGTCAATATTGACTCGCTGTCAAAGCCCCCCTGCTGGCGACAGGAAGTGACATGTTTTATACTTTGATGCACTGCTCCTTGCTGCTTAACAATAAACAGCTCAAATGAGCTGAGACAAGTCATTGGACCATGGTCAGAATTGTGACATTTCCTCAAACCGTGTAAACATTGAGGTGCGGTGAAGGTTCATCCTTCGCCAAAGGACACGATGTTGTCATAACTCCAGTGTGCATTGTCCTATCACCGCCAAACTTCTGTCACATGATCAGAGACCAAGCCTGAACAGCTCTATGTGTCAATATTTCCTCAGTGTCATAGCGCCACCTACTGATTCGCTATGAAACAGGAAGTACTTTGTAAATCCACTCTGCATTATCCAACCGGCTCCGAACTACTGACCTATGATCACAATCCTGACCTGAATACATCCATATATTAATATTAGTTCAGGGTCATAGCGCCACCTATTGATCAGTGTGATAATGGATTTGTTGTAACATTGTCCAATTGACACAAAATTGCTCACGCTACATCAGAGCCCCTACTTGAACGGATCTATATGTCTGTATGTAATAATAGTGATGGCGCCACCTACTGGCAACAGGAAGTAAGCTTTGTTTTACAACTATCATTCAATTTACATAAAATGTTCACAGTGTGATGTGCAATTGATAGCGTGGACCGTAATGAGCAATTAGCAGGCAAGGATCGACATCGCGTGACGGACGCAGGAAGTGAAGCGTTTGTCCTTGCCGCAGTGCGCAAAACGCGTGCAACGCGGAGACGTGGGCTTGGTCATTGATCGCTCTCTCCACCGACCGCAACAGGCTTCAAAATGCCTGTGCTCGGGCCCAGTTGTATATTTGCACTTTCTTTGTGTACTTCACTTACAGTACTCTAATCACTGAGAAGTAGAATTGCTAAAAGTGTTTTAGGTTAGTAACAGCAGTGTGTAACTGGCTCAAACAGAATTAAGTCATATGAAACGTGTGTGTTTCATATGGTAACAAAATATGGTTTTGATAAATTAGTGTATAGTTTTTACAAGAGTGTTTCATTTTGCAAAGGACCTGAGGTGTTCTGCTAATTGTGTGTAGTGTTTTGAAAACAATGTGTAGAAACCAACAAGAAAATGGAGGTCAACAGTAACAAAACCTTTGGGTCCAGGACTCTAGAGTTTTCTGAAGTTGTTTACATGTTGTTGGAGAGTTTAATGAGATAAGGAGAGGGTGAAGCAGTCTGATAAAAACACTGAGTCCAGCCCTCCACGCTCTGTGCCTCTGGTATCTGTGAATGAATCGACTACAGGTCACAGCCTCCTGAAATCCTCACAGGGAGACTTGTTACGTGTTATTGATGAACGGCTGTTGTATGATCTGCACCTGTTACTGATTCACTCTGTTTTTCAGAAGCCTGATGGATGATGAAGTCAATGTAACATATATAACTTTCGATGGACATATGGAAGTGCAGAAATACAGATATGTGTATTTTGTGGTCATGTTTGCAATATATATTATAATAATCTTTTGGAATTCCACTATTGTGTATCTTATTGTGATTCATGAAAACCTCCATGAGCCGATGTACATTTTCATTGCAGCTTTGTTAATCAACTCTATACTTTCCAGCACAACAATCTACCCGAAGCTTTTGATCGACTTCTTATCTGAAAAACAGATCACGACTTTCCCACGTTGTCTCTTTCAATCTGCTGTGTATTACACTCTGGCCTCTTCAGAGTTTCTATTGTTGTCGGCCATGGCTTATGACAGGTATGTGTCCATATGTAAACCTCTGCAATATCCAACAATCATGAGGAAGACAACTGTAAAAGTCTTTCTCTTCACAGCTTGGTTTGTTCCTGTTTGTGAACTTGGAATATCAGTTGTGTTGTACGTTAATGTAAAGATCTGTCACGATAGTCTGAAAGGCCTCTTCTGCAACACCTCTATTTTCACACTTCAATGTGTGCCCTCAATGGCACTGTCCATTTATGGAGTGTTTCTGTTGCTGAATATTGTTCTTCTCCCTATGCTCTTCATACTTTTTACATACATCAGGATACTCATCATCACTTACAGAAGTTTTAAAACAATAAGGAGAAAAGCTCTACGGACCTGTTTACCTCACCTGCTGGTTCTAATCAACCTTTCCTGTTTTACTGCGTATGACGTCATTGTAGTTCGACTGGAATCAGATATACCAAAACTTGCCCGTTTGATATTGACATTACAAATAATGGTGTATCATCCTCTCCTTAATCCATTTATATACGGACTGAAAATGAAAGAAATCTCCAAACACCTCAAACATTTGTTGTTCCAGGTCGAATCACATTAAAATATCCACACTGTGATCTGATGTCAGGTCTTTAACCTGGAGTGATGATGAGTATGTACCAGATTCCTTTAACACCTTTGAACAGCATCTTTACAGAGAACCATATCAGTGTCACTGTATTTGTATTGATTCAGTTCCTAAAGGTCACAAAATGAGGAGAAATATTTTAGAAGTTGTAAACTGTACGGTGTTGAAAGTCAGTGTTTCAAACACTAACATCTTTAAATAAAGTAGAATTCGACTGCATTTCAAAGATCTTTATTCGTTCTTTTGCTGGTGACATTTTATTATGAAGCAATGTGTCATTTAAAGTGCTCTGGGCAAAGTGTAATCTATGAACCTAAAGTGGCCCAGGTGGTAAATGGTGAATATGGCACAAAACGAACTGAGGCCACCTTTGGCCCCTTTGGTTTACATGCGGTGTTGCTATGGTTTACTTGTGGCCTAGATCTGGCAAACAGTCGCGAACCGCCTAAGTTCCGTCATATGAGCCTAATGACAATGTTCGGTGTCACAGTTTTGGTGTGAGAGGAGCAGACAAACTGACGAAGACTCTAGGTGTAAGCACACATGGCCAATAAAGCTGATGAAGCTGAGGCAGGGACAGTGTGACATGTGGTGAATCAGCTCAGAGCAGGAGACAAGACGAAGTAAAACATCATCAGACACAAAAGATAATAACTCAAAGTAAAACAGGAAACAACAGATGAAGTCCACACGAAGTCCAAGAGTCACTTTAAATGTTCCTAAAAAGGCCGTTCAGGACCGAGTCGTATCTGACGGCAGCGCTTTAGAGACGATATTGTCCAGTTTGGAAACCGCTAATTGGCTTTTCTGTTCTTTGCAGAACACACACCTTTTAAAACCTTCCTTAGCTTATGGAGCAGAGGCTCGATGGCCAGAGAGTACAACATACCAGAGAGAGAGCAGCCCTGCCTCACCCCCCTCTGGATGTTAAGAGGAGCACTCAGCCCGCCATTTATTTTCAGAACACTGGCAATGTCTGTATAGAAAACCCGGATCATGGCTATAAAGCCTGGGTTGAACCCAAAAGCAGCCAGAGTCTGCCATAAGTACTGGTGTTCAACCCGGTCAAAAGCCTTTTCCTGGTCTATGGAAATAAGACCAGTGTCTATTGCCAATGAACTGGAGAGGTCCAAAACATCTGGAATCAAAGTGACATTGTCACTTATGAGCCTGCCTGGCACACAGTAAGTCTGGTCAGGGTGGATGACGGACGCCATTACCTCCCTCAATCTGAGGGCCAGAGCTTTGGACAGGATTTTGTAATCCGTGCACAACAGAGAGACCGGCCTCCAGTTCTTCAATTCTTGTAGGTCTCCCTTCTTCGGCAGCAGGGTGATGACGGCCCTCCTGCAGCTCAGAGGTAGCCTTCCATTTTGTAGACTGTCATTGACTCCCTCGAGCAGATCCTGTCCTAAGATGTTCCAGAAGGAATTAAAAAAATCAGCAGGAAGGCCGTCTATCCCTGGAGCTTTGCCGCTCTGCAGGCTCATGGTGGCTCTGTGCAGCTCTTCCTTTGTAATGTCTGCAGCTAGCTCCGTGTTGTTGCTCCTGCTTACCTGAGGGAGACCATTCAGAAAGCTGCTGTGCACATCTAGATTACTTGACCACTCACTCTTAAAGAGGTCTCTATAGAAACCGGTAGCACACTTCCTGGTCTCAGACGAGACTTCAGAGCCGCTACCCGTTCGTAAACAGTGAATGGTCTTCCTTTGTCCATTTTTCTGCTCCAACCCAAAGAAGAACTGGGAGGGGGCATCCATCTGTGAGATGTTCATAAACCGGGACCTGACCAGAGCTCCCTGTGCTGAGACGCCCAGCAGGTTGGCTATAGCCGACTGTTTGGACTTGAGGGAGTCTAAATGCCCTGGATTTCCTTTAGAAGCTACTAAATTGCGATGTTGGCCTTGTATTCGTACACATACAAGTAATTTGACTCCGGTTTTTCTGTTGCTCTCAACGTACAGAAATAGACAATAAACCATAAAGAACAAGGTGAAAAAAGCCGCACAAGGTTAAGCAAACATGTAACTACTAAGTAAGAAAATAATTATAATTACATATGCAAAGGTATGTATATATGAACATAAAACACAACAACAATGACAATAATAGGCCAGAGGAAACAAGCTGTTCTGGTGTCTGGTAGCCCTCAGTGCTCTTTAGCGCCAACCAGAGGGGAGGAGTTGGAACTGGTTGTGATGGGTCTGCAGTGATGTTTCCTGACTCTGGAGATGTACAGGTCCTGGATGGGGGGCAGTCTGCAGACCGGACTGTCCGTCGCAGTCTGTTCCTGTCCTGTTTGGTGGCCGATCCAAACCAGACGGTGATGGCTGCGCAGATTCCTTATATCCTTATAATTCCTTATATATCATGTTCACAACAACAAAAGGTCACGTGACCTTGATCTTTTGACCTTAAATCACCAAAATCTAATCAATTCATCTTTGAGTCCAAGTCTGAAGATATCCCCTGAAGCTGATCTTAAGATATCACGGGCACGAAAAACTAAATAAGCACAGAGTCATAAAAACAATAGAAAACAATGTGTAGAAACCAACAAGAAAATGGAGGTCAACAGTAACAAAACCTTTGGGTCCAGGACTCTAGAGTTTTCTGAAGTTGTTTACATGTTGTTGGAGAGTTTAATGAGATAAGGAGAGGGTGAAGCAGTCTGATAAAAACACCGAGTCCAGCCCTCCACGCTCTGTGCCTCTGGTATCTGTGAATGAATCGACTACAGGTCACAGCCTCCTGAAATCCTCACAGGGAGACTTGTTACGTGTTATTGATGAACGGCTGTTGTATGATCTGCACCTGTTACTGATTCACTCTGTTTTTCAGAAGCCTGATGGATGATGAAGTCAATGTAACATATATAACTTTCGATGGACATATGGAAGTGCAGAAATACAGATATGTGTATTTTGTGGTCATGTTTGCAATGTATATTATAATAATCTGTTGGAATTCCACTATTGTGTATCTTATTGTGATTCATGAAAACCTCCATGAGCCGATGTACATTTTCATTGCAGCTTTGTTAATCAACTCTATACTTTCCAGCACAACAATCTACCCGAAGCTTTTGATCGACTTCTTATCTGAAAAACAGATCACGACTTTCCCACGTTGTCTCTTTCAATCTGCTGTGTATTACACTCTGGCAACTTCAGAGTTTCTATTGTTGTCGGCCATGGCTTATGACAGGTATGTGTCCATATGTAAACCTCTGCAATATCCAACAATCATGAGGAAGACAACTGTAAAAGTCTTTCTCTTCACAGCTTGGTTTGTTCCTGTTTGTGAACTGGAATATCAGTTGTGTTGTACGTTAATGTAAAGATCTGTCACGATAGTCTGAAAGGCCTCTTCTGCAACACCTCTATTTTCAAACTTCAATGTGTGCCCTCAGTGGCACTGTCCATTTATGGAGTGTTTCTGTTGCTGAATATTGTTCTTCTCCCTATGCTCTTCATACTTTTTACATACATCAGGATACTCATCATCACTTACAGAAGTTTTAAAACAATAAGGAGAAAAGCTCTACGGACCTGTTTACCTCACCTGCTGGTTCTAATCAACCTTTCCTGTTTTACTGCGTATGACGTCATTGTAGTTCGACTGGAATCAGATATACCAAAACTTGCCCGTTTGATATTGACATTACAAATAATGGTGTATCATCCTCTCCTTAATCCATTTATATACGGACTGAAAATGAAAGAAATCTCCAAACACCTCAAACATTTGTTGTTCCAGGTCGAATCACATTAAAATATCCACACTGTGATCTGATGTCAGGTCTTTAACCTGGAGTGATGATGAGTATGTACCAGATTCCTTTAACACCTTTGAACAGCATCTTTACAGAGAACCATATCAGTGTCACTGTATTTGTATTGATTCAGTTCCTAAAGGTCACAAAATGAGGAGAAATATTTTAGAAGTTGTAAACTGTACGGTGTTGAAAGTCAGTGTTTCAAACACTAACATCTTTAAATAAAGTAGAATTCGACTGCATTTCAAAGATCTTTATTCGTTCTTTTGCTGGTGACATTTTATTATGAAGCAATGTGTCATTTAAAGTGCTCTGGGCAAAGTGTAATCTATGAACCTAAAGTGGCCCAGGTGGTAAATGGTGAATATGGCACAAAACGAACTGAGGCCACCTTTGGCCCCTTTGGTTTACATGCGGTGTTGCTATGGTTTACTTGTGGCCTAGATCTGGCAAACAGTCGCAAACCGCCTAAGTTCCGTCATATGAGCCTAATGACAATGTTCGGTGTCACAGTTTTGGTGTGAGAGGAGCAGACAAACTGACGAAGACTCTAGGTGTAAGCACACATGGCCAATAAAGCTGATGAAGCTGAGGCAGGGACAGTGTGACATGTGGTGAATCAGCTCAGAGCAGGAGACAAGACGAAGTAAAACATCATCAGACACAAAAGATAATAACTCAAAGTAAAACAGGAAACAACAGATGAAGTCCACACGAAGTCCAAGAGTCACTTTAAATGTTCCTAAAAAGGCCGTTCAGGACCGAGTCGTATCTGACGGCAGCGCTTTAGAGACGATATTGTCCAGTTTGGAAACCGCTGAAATAGTGAATCTTTTTTGCATCGATTTAGCCAAAAACTCTTAGAGTAGTAAACAAAAGCTGAATTTACTCTACTTTACTGATTTATCAGTAGGTTGGTTAGGTAACATCCCTAAAAGTGACCCATGACGTGTGTGTGTCCATGAAGTAACTATGAAACAAGCAATTTCCAATGAACAAGATGGTGTGATGATGTGTAATAAGACGTACTCAGAAGTCGTCCATGAGAGTCGGGGGAGCTGATTACAGCCGCTCTGCAAACACTTAATTATCAGCCAGTGGTCACAGGCTCATGGGACGTTACACAAACACTGGGTCGTCAAGAGGAAAAGTCTAAAGAATCCAACATGATGTTTTATTACTGCCACTGGAAGTTGTATAAAGTTCAGTGAAGTAATTCTAACAGTAGATGTGCTCGAGGTGGTCAGCAGGTCCAACAGTAACACACCTTCACAGATTCAGGACAATGTAAAAACCACGTTCAAACTACTTGAATTGAATGCAGCTGAATACTTGTACACAGGTTATACATACTAACTGAACAATTTAAGATTATACACAAAATATATGACAATCTTTTAAACTACATGGATTGTATCATTGTTAGGAATCCATGTTTGAAGGTGTTTAACCTGTGACACTGGTTTCACGTAACAAAGAGGTGGGACTCAAACACACGGAGCAGGTGGAGGAAAAGTTGTGTTAAATAACTGTATTTGTCTTAAAGAAAGGAAAGTGTGTTATAGTGGAATCACATTCAGCAGTAGAGGAAATCTGGTTAAATGTCCTGGACTGAGCTCCTGTCATCAGACTAACTGGTTTTATAACAGAGCATCATTACCTGAGCAACAGTTAGTTTATGTGACTTGAAGGACTCAGATCAATCCACCGTGTTCAGCCTCAAGACACGACATCGGGAAACACTCCGGACTCACAGGAGCTGACACAATATGAATGTTTCAGTTAAACTGACAGAAATCAGCTTTGTTATTAAACGTACTGAGAACTCGTGGCCGACCCGCTCTCCCTCCATGTTTCTATATGGAGTTGTACCGGAGGCAGTGGAGATCAGAGGTGCAGATTCCTCTGTGCTGTTCTGTTGTTTGTGGCTGTAACAGGATCAGCTCAGATGATCAGATGATCTTTTATTGTGTTGTGTGCTTCTGTCTCTGTGCAGCTTGAAGGTTGTCAATCAGTTGGTTGAATTGTGTTTTTCCACCTTACTTTCCCAAAATGTCCCCACTGCGTAAGGTCTTTCCTTCAAATGGTCCTCACTGAGATAGAAGTACACACACACACACTCACACAACCCCCCTCCGGTGAACCCACACATTCTTTGGTGCACACTTCATTGTAGCAGTGATTCAGTTCATGGCCAAATAAGATGAAAACCCCTCAGCCTGCTCTCAGTGTTTACCGCACGTGACGGATGCTGGATTCATAGCGTTCAGAGCCGGACGCTGATGTATTTGACAACAGAGCGTAACAGAGAACTTTTAGAACGTCTCCGGTTCAACAAGTACTTTTCTTATCATTTTCTCCGTTGACATTTCAGAAAATCCTCATAAAGATTTTCAACCCCAGAACCAGGTGGACCAGCTACAAGATGAATCCTAAACCATTAGGTTCTTTAAGAGTGAAGGAACTACACATCCCATAATCTACTGTGGATGATCTTTTCCAATGATTTCCTGCTTCTCCTTGAATTGAACCTTGTTTCTTTTCCTCATCCATTCGTAGCCGACTTGATTTTCAAGGTTGTGATAAACATTTCCATAGTGTTGTTCTTCTTCTAGACATCGTGAATAAAACGTGTTTTCCATAAACACAGTAGCTGTTGTACAGACTTGTGGTTTATGCAGGAGAATAAAACGTTGTTTCACGGTGTTGTAGCTTGTGGTGAGTCTGCCTCGGCTGGTTAAAATATTACGGTTGTTACTGAATATCTTGGAAAATGTATTTTACCTCCAGAACCACAATGTTGAGATCTGTTAGGATTTAAGTGAGATATATGACAGCTGAGACTAGAAAACAAGGAAGGTTTATTTATACAGAAGCTACATATACAGACAAAATAAAAGAATAAGAGGACATTACAATTAAATTATAACACACACCCACGCACATACACGCACATACACACGAACACACAGGACAGAATGAACTTCCCGTGTCAACAAGAGTCGTCAAGTCAAACATTGAAAGAAAACACAGGAAAATGACTCTACCTTCACAATAAAAGCATGAGATGTATAATATGATTATTCAATTTCATCTTTATATACAGTCACTGATCATCTTTATATACAGTCACTGATCATCTTTATATACAGTCACTGATCATCTTTATATACAGTCACTGATCATCTTTATATACAGTCACTGATCATCTTTATATACAGTCACTGATCATCTTTATATACAGTCACTGATCATCTTTATATACAGTCACTGATGGTCTTTATATACAGTCACTGATGGTCTTTATATACAGTCACTGATCGTCTTTATATACAGTCACTGATGATCTTTATATACAGTCACTTCTACAGTCAGTGATCTTTATATACAGTCACTGATCATCTTTATATACAGTCACTGATCATCTTTATATCAGTCACTGATTCTTTATATACAGTCAGTGATGGTCTTTATATACAGTCACTGATCCTCTTTATATACAGTCACTGATCCTCTTTATATACAGTCACTGATGGTCTTTATATACAGTCACTGATCCTCTTTATATACAGTCACTGATCCTCTTTATATACAGTCACTGATCATCTTTATATACAGTCACTGATCATCTTTATATACAGTCACTGATCCTCTTTATATACAGTCACTGATGGTCTTTATATACAGTCACTGATCGTCTTTATATACAGTCACTGATCATCTTTATATACAGTCACTGATGGTCTTTATATACAGTCACTGATGGTCTTTATATACAGTCACTGATCATCTTTATATACAGTCACTGATCATCTTTATATACAGTCACTGATCCTTTATAACAGTCACGATCGCTTTATATACAGTCACTGATCATCTTTATATACAGTCACTGATCATCTTTATATACAGTCACTGATCCTCTTTATATACAGTCACTGATCATATTGAAACTACGCTTCCGTCGTAGCAGACTTTTATTCTGAAAGGTATGAACCGGATGTGTGTCAGTATGTCTCTCACTGTGTCTCAGTGTCTCCTCCTCTGTCCTCGCCTCCTGTTTCCTCCTCTGTCCTCAGACTTTAGCAGCCGGACCGAGCTCCGCTCTCGGCCCCAGTGTTCGCTGTGACTCGGGTATCGAACACTTTACATGACGACGTGTTGTGTTTGTGACTCTGGAGGAGAGTTTCTAACAGGACGACATTTTAAACTAGTTCGAAGTGGGGACGCTAGCTAGCTATCTAAATAGCGAACTAACTAGACAACTAACTAGCTAACCAGTGACCGGAGCCTGTGGTCATGGCGGGCGGACTCTCAGCTCTCGCTCTGCTCGTCCTCGTCTGGGTTCGATTCCCCAGCTCCGGCTCGTTCAACCTGGACGTGGACAGTCCCTCCGTGTTCTCCGGCCCAGAGAGAAGCTACTTCGGCTTCTCAGTGGACTTCTTCAAGCCCCCCAGCAACCAGAGGTGAGACTGGAGAGGAGGAGGAGGAGGAGGAGGAGGAGGGTGAGGAGGGTGAGGAGGAAGAGGAGGGTGATGAGGTAGAGGAGGAGGGTGATGAGGAGGAGGGTGAGGAGGAGGAGGGCGATGAGGAAGAGGGTGATGATGAGGAAGAGGAGGAGGGTGATGAGGAGGAAGAGGAGGAGGGTGATGAGGAAGAGGGTGAGGAGGAGGAGGAGGGTGAGGAGGAGGAGGGCGATGAGGAAGAGGGTGATGAGGAGGAGGAGGAGGAGGAGGGTGAGGAGGAGGGTGATGAGGAGGAGGGTGAGGAGGAGGAGGGGAGGAGGAGGAGGGCGATGAGGAAGAGGGTGATGAGGAGGAGGAAGAGGAGGAGGGTGAGGAGGAGGAGGAGGAGGAGGAGGAGGAGGAGGGTGATGAGGAAGAGGGTGATGAGGAGGAGGAGGGTGATGAGGAGGAAGAGGGCGATGAGGAAGAGGGTGATGATGAGGAAGAGGAGGAGGGTGATGAGGAGGAAGAGGGCGATGAGGAAGAGGAGGGTGATGAGGAAGAGGGTGATGAGGAGGAAGAGGGCGATGAGGAAGAGGGTGATGATGAGGAAGAGGAGGAGGGTGATGAGGAGGAAGAGGGCGATGAGGAAGAGGGTGATGATGAGGAAGAGGAAGAGGGCGATGAGGAAGAGGAGGGCGATGAGGAAGAGGGTGATGAGGAGGAGGAGGGTGATGAGGAGGAAGAGGGGGATGAGGAAGAGGGTGATGATGAGGAAGAGGAGGAGGGGATGAGGAGGAAGAGGGCGATGAGGAAGAGGAGGGTGATGAGGAAGAAGAGGGTGATGAGGAGGAAGAGGGCGATGAGGAAGAAGAGGGTGATGAGGAGGAAGAGGGTGATGAGGTAGAGGAGGAGGGTGATGAGGAGGAAGAGGAGGGTGATGGACATGTTCAGCTTTTGTCTTTGATTGTGATGGTGAAGACGATGATGAGGAAGATGATGATGATGAGGAGAATGAGCAACACTAAGTTGTTGAGGCTCGAGCAGCAGCGTGAGGAAGATGTTGGTGATGATGGACATGTACAGCTTGTGTCTTTGATTGTGACGGTGAAGACGATGATGAGGAAGATGATGAGCAACACTAAGTTGTTGAGGTTCGAGCAGCAGCGTGAGGAAGATGTTGGTTGAGGGAGCAGGAGCAGAGAGGAGGGTTCCTCTGGCCTGGAGCCACATGAAGGACATTCAGACTTGATCAGTCACTGTCTGGTTTCTGTCCTGTTCCTGTTTCCTGCTGTTTGAGTCCAGAGATAAGAGACAGGAAACACATGACTGGTCCCAGCTCTGCCTGGACGGAGACATTTTGACTTTATACTCAGTCTCTGGTTGGACTGAGACATCAGCTGATTGGTTTCTGGGTTGGGACAATGTACTCATAACTAATTCTTTATTAGGAGTCGTCCTAATCAAGTTATTTTGTCCCTGATGATGATGATGATGATGATGATGATCCCGTGAAGGAGTCTGACCCCAGATCTTTCAACATGGATGAAGTTTACAGATGATCTCGTACACCGTGTTGTATGTGACTGGTTTAAAGATATAAAGCTTTTATTCCTTTGTCTTTTTGACAAGATATGAATGAAGTTTCCTTTTGGAGCTTCTTGTCCTCGTCACAGGTTCAGACGTCTCTCTCTGTTATTTCTTAACAGCTTGTGCTAATGCTAATGATGGTTTTTCCCTCATGATAATTAGAGCAGGAAAGGGTAAACACATTCATGTTCTATGACTAATCTCTTTTTCTAACAGTGATAAACATGCCATAGAAGGTGTCTTTTCTGTGGGATCTTGTCCTCTGAAGGTTAATCACATGACTTCCTGTCCCCTCAGGTCGGACGTTCTGATTGGAGCACCTCGGGCCAACACGACGGCCTCCAGCAGCAGCGTGGTGGAGCGAGGAGCGGTGTACAGCTGCCCCTGGAGCTCCTCATCCTGCCACCAGCTGCTGTTCGACAGCTCAGGTATTAAACATTTATCTTCAGCTCAAGTTGGATGACGTCCTCAGAACACCGCAGCTTTGACTCATTCAGACCTGAGGGGCCGAAAGAAAACCCTCCCAAACCTCAGCGTGTTTGAAAACTACCTGAAGGTTTTCTGAAGAACTCTCAGCCTCTGAAGCAGATTGAGACATGAGATTAAAGAAAACATGTGATAGCCTGAACATTTGAACCATTGTCTTTTTACTAAACTTCATTAACGTTGATTAAAAGAAACCAAAAAGCAGCGAACTCCCTGAGACCCTCCTCCTCTTCCTCATGTGCCTCGCAGACTGTTCCCACTGCAAACCTTACTGCCCAATTCAGACTTTTCTTTATGTAGCTGTTCACATCATCTTGTAAAATGTGGCCAGTATCAGACTCCAATGTGAACTGGGCCTGATGGGACCTGCATGTGCAAAATGACAACAAGTCGTCAAAGACCATGTCATTGCTACAGAGCGCTGGTCGCCTGTTTAATCAAAGTTTATTAATATTACCAATCTGTCTAAATCTGACCTAAACACTTACTTTACTGTGAAGCCGATAAGTCGAACAGCTAACCGTTCCACAGACCGATTTCTGGAAGTAGTAGATAGATACTACTAAAGGGGTGAGTTATGAAAGCTGTGGGTTATGTCTGTCCTCAGAAACTTGGCTTCAGTGTTTCATCAGATTAGAAGTGTTGAAATACAACCACTGTCCACGCCCAGTGAGACACTGATAAACCAGCAGTGACTGGCTTTGTTTACTCCTGAACCAGTGAGTGTTAACCAGCACAGCTGTTCTCCCACAACGTCCATGTTTCTGTTCAGTCTTTTAGTGATGCTGCTGCACTGGACGGCAAACACTTTTTTATTATATATTATATATTTATATATATACTATATGTTTTTATTTATGGCAGAGCTTTTACTGTTACAAGAAAACGACCACAGCTGGTCTGAGAGCAGTTGTGGTTGTATGGCGTCCATCTTAACCACGAGGCCACCAGGCTGTTTGTTGTTATGATCTTTTTAATGACTCCACACATCTGACCCAGGCTGTAAACATGTGATCTGTTTTGTACAGTCTGCCGGACGCTGTCTGTCTTTTACACATGTGCTGGTTCCCAGTTATCCCACATATCCTGCTGTGTGACCACAGCTTTCAACTGAGAAACAGTTATTCACACTCTTGTTTCTTGTCACACAGGAAACAGAAGGAAACTGTGAAAATATCAGGAAACATACAAAAATAAAAAATGCTCATTCCTCCAACGTTTCAAATCTCCAGTGAAACAGACGTCACATGTTTGATTCCTCATAGTCATGTCTGTCTAGTAGATGGACGAACTGTCGTGGAGGTTTATTCGTTGTTTGCAGCAGCGAACAGCTCTTAACATGCGTCACGCCCCATTTTGTCCACAATAAGTGAGGACTTCTCACCACCTTCACCTATACATAAAAGTGTGTGTGTGTGTGTTTGCACGAGTGCCTGTGTTGGTTTGCATTAATCTGTGTGTAATCACGTGTTCAGTCGTGTTCTTGCTTGTGTTCTATATGTGGAAATAAAAGGAAGGCGACTCATTGATGTGTGTGGACTCGTTTTAAATGTCCTTGTAGGGACTTTAAAGTGAATACACACCGAGGTTCTTCCTGTTTAGACTTGAGTTTATGTTCAGTCCATGTTTGTGAGCGTCTCCAAGAAAGTAAGTATTTTCATGTCCCCAGAAGTGACCTGTTAAAACTAATAAACCCTCTTAACTGTGCAGTAGAAATGTTCCTCCGGTGTTGAAGTTGGTATTTTTAAGCTAAAAGTTTCTGTCAGTCAAGGAACCACAATAAATAATGAAAGCACTGAAATTATGTTATAAATCAAGAAATACTAAAATCTGACATGTTTCTTCATCAGTAGACACATAAAACATATAGATCCTTAAGATTCTAAATATAGAAACTTGAACTTACATTCCTTACTCTCCATAAGTTATTTGAAATACGTATGGAGTTTTTTTGTTTTGGAGTTTTCTCTGCTCCTCTCCTGCAGCTCTCAGTTTTATCAACATGTTTTTCACAGCACGTAATGAAAAGTAATGACTTCATGACGAGCTGCAACATGAGGTAGAAGTCAGAGTCCTCGACCTTCTGCTGCAAAAAGAATGAAGGTTTTCTTTATTATAGTTTTCATTTGAGATTGATTTAAACAGGAGCATGAAAACAAAGATCTGCCACAGCCGCCAGTGGGACGACCATTAAACAATAAATAGCATGATAACCCTCAGTCTGAGTAAATGAAGGAACAACAGTTAATCTTTACAATCACAGAACACAGAACACATTCCTGAATGTGTCCAGACGTGAGAGGCTGAGCTGAGCCTCAGTATCCTGCAGCAGAGCGAGCTGACATGGTCTGTGACTGGAAAAGAAAAAGTTCTCTCACTAGTTTCTCCTCTAAAGTAGTCGTGTAGTTTGTAACTCACTTTGAATCACTTCAGAAACATTCTCAGTCAGTGAGGATCCCGTCTCCACCTCAGAACACTGGACGTGTTCCTCACATGTTCCTCACATGTTCCTCACAGGTTCTGCAGGTTCTCTTTGTGAGAACAAATGTCTGAGTCAGTGTCTCTGGACATTTTCTTGAACTTTTCCTGCAGCCTCCTGGTAAAATATCTGGAAAATGTCAGAGTGAGTCCAGCAGGAAAATGTGTGTGTGTTTGTGTATCTGTGTGTGTGTGTGTGTGTGTGTGTGTGTGTGTGTGTGTGTGTGTGTGTGTGTGTGTGTGTGTGTGTGTGTGTGTGTGTGTGTGTGTGTGTGTGTGTGTGTGTGTGTGTGTGTGTGTGTGTTTCCACCACAATAGAGACCTTTGTTATTGATTTGACCTGCGTGATCGCTGGCTAAAGCTTTACAGGACCTAAAACAGAATTAACTGGAATCTTGTGTGTGTGTGTGTGTGTGTGTGTGTGTGTGTGTGTGTGTGTGTGTGTGTGTGACTGACTCAGTGTTTTGTTTTCCTGTGGTTTTTCGTACAGAAAGTGACTCGTCTGCTCACGGTGCTGTTTTAAAATTTGAAGTATTGTTTTTATTTTGCAGCAGGAAGTGAGTGGAACACAGATTAAAGTTGTTAAACAATCAGTCAAATAAATGAGCAGCAGTTGAATCAACAATGAAAACAGTTGTTAGTAGAGAATAATCGCTCATCAATCGTAATCGAGGTAAAACTTTGACGTGGTAAAGATCTCCATGGTAACAGCGAGCTCCACCAATCAGGGACATCTCTACTACACTTGAGAATTGTGGGTAGTGTCGTACTTTCCCTTGACATCGTGAACAAAACCAAATAAAAACCTATCATTCAGACTTGTGGCTTCTACAGGAGAATATAATATGGTTTCACAGCCACCTTGTGGTGAGTGTAGCTCAGATAGTTGATATATTATGGCTGATAAATACAATCTCTGTTCAGAACATGAATCTTACTTCCAGAACCACGCTGATGAGCTCTATACTCCTCATGTGTGGCTGCCTCAGCACCATCATCACAGATTCAGGAGAGAAGCTGGATTTTCCCCCACGATGGGAAACTCCCAAACACTTCCTCAGTGTGTGTTCATCAACACATGTGACTCTTATTCTATTTACTTTTATCTTTCAATGTCTTTTACTGCATTTTCATTTATTAAGTTTCTCATAAACTTCAGATTGTCTTCCATTGAGTTTTGTTCTATCGTCAGTTTTACTCTTTATATCTCGAGTTAAACTTCTTAACTCTTCTGTTGCTCGTTCGTTGGCTGAGATTGAAAAAGCTCCTGTTTTCCAATGGGACTCAGGTCTGTTCCCTGTGTTTCTGTGACACATGCACAGGACAGGATTTACAGGATCCTCTGTGAACTGTGTTAATCTCTAACTGGGATTCATTTAGCTGTTACAGGAAGATGGATTTAGAGTAACTCAAATACTAAAAACAAATTACTATCTCATACTGTTGGGACATCGAACCAGTCCCCAAAACCTGAGGTACTGTCCACATGTGCCTTCATTCCAATGTAAAATTACTATAAACTGGCAAAAGTCCAAACTATATAGATAAATGTAATTATCTAAATATCGATATTTGACGCCAGCGTGTCGCTCATTTTATCCCATGAGTCAGGATGACAATATATCGCTGTATCGATATCTTGTCTCTGATGTGACGGATCTGATGTTGCTGCAGGTCCAAGAGGATCTGACCAATGAGGTTCTCTGAGGTCGCAGATAGTAACGAGGCTCTCGCTCTTTGCAGATGACAGGATCAACAAAGACGGTGCTCAGATGGAGTTTAAGTCCAAGCAGTGGTTCGGTGCCTCGGTCCGATCCGATGGAGAGCACATCCTGGTAAGAAAATTCAATTCTCTGAAAGCTCACAGGTACGGACGAAACAGAACAGTACCACAGGAAATCATGGGGGGGCAGTGTTGCCAATAGTTAAGGCCCAAAGACACAAGGAAGAAATTTCCACAGTGGCCGAACTTTTTGAGGAGGAGACTTTAATGGTTTTTTTCATGTTCAGATTTTATAAGGCTTTCATTTAAGACCCTGCTCTCTCACTCCAATATGCTTGTGCTCAGACTTGCTGCGCTGCAGCTCTTCTCCTCACACTGACGCTGCTCCTCTGTGCACATTAATCATGTTATTTATGGGATGTGTGTGTGTTTTCCAGGCCTGTGCTCCTCTGTACCAGTGGTCGACCTTCGGCGTCTCTGAGCGGGAGCCGGTGGGAACGTGTTACCTGAAGAAAGGAGGAACAGTGGTGGAGTACTCGCCCTGCAGATCAAGTTCGTTCCTCTCCTCTGCTCGTCCTCTTCGTCTGTCTTCCGTTCATGTGAACGCATGTCAGAGGTGTTGCAAGTTTAATCAGCAGCAGTGTTTTACTGCCCCCTGTGGTTGAAACTAACCGTCAAACCACTGGAGGTCAGCAAAAACCAGAATCTATATCCCTTTTCCACAAAGGCAGTTCAGAGCTGGTGCCTGAGGTCGATGGTTAGAGAGCGACACCAACACTTTGCTGGTCTAGAACCAAGAACCACTTAGGTCATCTCATCTGATAGACGTGAAGTTAAATCAATCATTTGTAGTCGTTGTGTTTGTTAGATGTTGACAGGTCCTCACCGAATATCTGTAATAATGGTTTCTCATCGATCGGATTCTCTTTGTTATTGATGATAAAATGTGTGAAATCTCTGTCCAGAGGCCAACTCACCAGAGGGGCAGGGCTTCTGCCAGGCCGGCTTCAGCGTGGACTTCCTGAAGGTCGGTATCCAAGACGAACTCAGAACACCTCATCTCCTCCGTCAAGGAGCTTTTAGTTTGTGTGTTTGTCTGTTAGTTTGCAGAAAGTGTTCTCACATCAGCTGACTTTTTACTGAGGGGCCGAGAGTGTCCTCGCTCAGACATTTGCGTTCTGACATTCTGCCCCTCTGGACATGTTCCTCACATGTTCCTCACATGTTCTGCAGGTTCTCTATGTGAGAACAAATGTCTGAGTCAGTGTCTCTGGACATGTTCTGGATCTTCTCCTGCAGCCTCCTGGTAAAATGTGTGTAACATGTCAGTGAGTCCATGTGAGGACACAGCAGGACAATGTGTGGAAGCTTCCCAGAGAGCGAGTGGACGTGTTGATGAGGTTTCTAACACGTGACGGACGTGAAACTGGAAGAACACAAAGATCTCAGGATGAAGAAGAGGAGCTGTACACGTAGAAGACGAAGACGTCCACTTGGAAAATGTCCTTATGTCTTTTTGTGATTTCAGAATAACAACAGAGTGGTGGTGGGAGGACCTGGCAGCTTCTACTGGCAGGGTGAGTTCTTCTCTGGTGTGTGTGTGTGTGTGTGTGTGTGTGTGTGTGTGTGTGTGTGTGTGTGTGTGTGTGTGTGTGTGTGTGTGTGTGTGTGTGTGTGTGTGTGTGTGTGTGTGTGTGTGTGTGTGGTGTGTGCATCACTCCACCCTAAGAGTTTAATGAGCAGGTGAGGCTTGTGTGTGTCAGCAGTGTGTTGTAACCCATGTTTGTCTACTCGTCTGACATTAGAGGGTGTGACACAGTTTAGTGAGTCGGTCACATACGTTTGCTCCCTCCCTCTTTGCCTGGGGTGTGTGAGCTAATTATTGTTTCCTGTCGGGTCAACACTTTACAATTACACACACACACACACACACACACACAGCTCTGTTCCTGATTAGACAGCTGTTAACTCTGTGGCTCCTTTAATTACAAGTTGTGTGTTTTTCTGAAGTTCATTGTCTTGTAAACAAACTTGTATAAAATCATATCTTCTGCTGCCTGTGTTCTTTCAGTCTCTTAACGTCTCTTTCAGTCTCTTAATGTCTCTTAACGTCTCTTTCAGTCTCTTAACGTCTCTTTCAGTCTCTTTCAGTCTCTTTCAGTCTCTTTCAGTCTCTTTCAGTCTCTTAACGTCTCTTTCAGTCTCTTTCAGTCTCTTAACGTCTCTTTCAGTCTCTTTCCGTCTCTTTCAGTCTCTTAACGTCTCTTTCAGTCTCTTTCAGTCTCTTAACGTCTCTTAACGTCTCTTTCAGTCTCTTAACGTCTCTTTCAGTCTCTTTCAGTCTCTTAACGTCTCTTAACGTCTCTTTCAGTCTCTTAACGTCTCTTTCAGTCTCTTAACGTCTCTTTCAGTCTCTTAACGCCTCTTTCAGTCTCTTAACGCCTCTTAACGCCTCTTTCAGTCTCTTAATGTCTCTTTCAGTCTCTTTCAGTCTCTTTCAGTCTCTTAACGTCTCTTTCAGTCTCTTTCTGTCTCTTAACGCTCCTTTCAGTCTCTTTCAGTCTCTTTCAGTCTCTTAACGTCTCTTAACGTCTCTTTCAGTCTCTTAACGTCTCTTTCAGTCTCTTAATGTCTCTTTCAGTCTCTTAATGTCTCTTTCAGTCTCTTTCAGTCTCTTAACGTCTCTTTCAGTCTCTTTCAGTCTCTTTCAGTCTCTTAACGTCTCTTTCAGTCTCTTTCAGTCTCTTTCAGTCTCTTAATGTCTCTTAAGTCTCTTTCAGTCTCTTAACGTCTCTTTCAGTCTCTTAACGTCTCTTAACGTCTCTTTCAGTCTCTTAACGTCTCTTTCAGTCTCTTAACGCTCTTTCAGTCTCTTTAAGTCTCTTTCAGTCTCTTAACGTCTCTTTCAGTCTCTTTCAGTCTCTTAACGTCTCTTTCAGTCTCTTAACGCTTCTAACGTCTCTTTCAGTCTCTTAACGTCTCTTTCAGTCTCTTTCAGTCTCTTAACGTCTCTTTCAGTCTCTTAACGCCTCTTTCAGTCTCTTAACGTCTCTTTCAGTCTCTTAATGTCTCTTTCAGTCTCTTAACGTCTCTTTCTGTCTCTTTCAGTCTCTTAATGTCTCTTTCAGTCTCTTAACGTCTCTTTCAGTCTCTTAAGTTCTCTAAGTTCTCCTCTGGGCGTCTCTTCTCAGTTCTTCTTTATTTATTTTTTTGTTCTCTTGTGCTCATTTCTCTTCTCCTCCTCTCTTCTCTCCATCTTCTCCTCTGGTTCGTCCTGGTTCTGTTTTTGTCCTCTCTCCTCATTTCGCTCCTTGTTGTTTTCGGGTTGTTTGTTTCCTCCCTAATAACAGCTGAATAGATTTCCAGAGGAATTGGTGGAAAGATGTTTTAATGGGTCAGAGAATAAGTCAGAAATCAGACATGTTTAGAGGACTGATATTGAAGTAAATGGGAGCGTTAGTGAAGGTATGAACTCTACTGGGAGACATTTTGTTCTCAGTGTTCATCTTTTAATTTTCTTCTTCTTTTCTCTTCTCTAACGTTCTACTCCTCCCCTTTTCAGGTCAGCTGATTTCGGATGACGTCTCTGAGATTTTTACCCGGTTTGACAAGGAGTACATCACCAAGTATGGAAACACCCTCACCACCAAGTCCGCTGGGGCTCAGTACGACGACAGTTACCTTGGTAACCATGCACTCACATCTTTCATTCGTTATCTACATTGCGTGGTGATGTAATTGGATGAGTAATGACGTCGTCTGACTGCCCACCAGGTTACTCTGTGACAATCGGAGACTTCAATGACGATGGAAAGGAAGGTAAGGCTGAGATGAGTGGGACTTATTTCAGTTTTAGTGCAACATTAGGTAACTGTTACTGAGCAACAGCGCCCCCTGCAGTGTCCACGTGATGAAGTGGTTTTCATGTGTAGAAAAAACAAAGTGAATCAATGTGTTGTGTGTCGTCCCACTGCATATTACCCATGATCCTCTGCTTCCTGAACCAAAAGAGCTGCTGCTCTAACAAATCCACCAAACTCTGTTCAGAACTCTTCATGTTTCAAAGTTTCCTGCTGAATATTGGAGATAAACTCTGGTTGTTAATAACTTCAGAGTCTTTTGAACTGATCTCAGTTCAGCTTCACTCTTCAGCTGCAGCTGGTTGTGACAGTTGAAGCTGACTCTCAGTCAGTTCTTCTCACAGGAGATGGAACCCACTCAGCAGAGTCACAGAGAACAGACGTTCAGGGAGAGAAGGAGGAAACTTTCTCATGTTCACACTCACACATCAGACTCACTCTCATCCAGCTGCTGCTTCAGGTAGAACAGTTGCTCAGTGTTGCTTTAACTAACGTCAGTAGATCAACGCAGCTCTGAAGAAGAATTCCTCCGTGAATCCACCTCTGCATTTGTTTTCTGTTTTAAATCTTGCATGTGAACACAATGAGGTGGAGCTGCAACTTTAATCAATGAACTATTAATATATTAGTATTAATCAAACCATGACTGCCTGTCCTCACTTCTGTAGACTATGTGACCGGAGTACCTCGGGGAGACAAGGCTCTGGGTTATGTAAGTGTTTAACACACACACACACTTGTCTCTCTATAGTTGTGAAGACACTCGTTGACATAATGCATCCTCTGACCCTAACCATCACAAATAAATGCCTAAATCTATTTCTAACCCTCAAACCAAGTCTTAACCCTCAGACAGTCCATTAAAGGGGGTCAGAAAGTGAGGACCGGCCAAAATGTCCTCACAAAGTCAAAATGTCCCCACAATGATGGTGTTGGACTAAAACTGACCCTCATAAATATAGAAAGACATGCTCCCACACGTATGGCGTCTGACACAAATATGATATGTGGCCCATCTGCTGCTTTCAGACATGTTCGTGAAATGTTCTGGAGGTTCTAAATGTGAGAACACGTCGCAGTCAGTTGCTTTGGACATTTTTTTATCCTGCAGCTTCCTAGTAAAACACATTTCACATGTTCCTGTTGTCGTGAACGAGTCTGACCCCGACAATCTCCTTCTGCTTCTTTAGATGTGAAACACAAACTGTGGTAATATTTCACTACTGTGGTGAACAAGCTGCATTGTGATTGGTCAGATGCTGACAGGAGAACATGTACAGCTGGACTGAAACAGGTTTATGTTTCAGGTGAACATCTTCAACGGCCTCAACATGGAGTCCATGGTGAACTTCACAGGAACGCAGGTGAGCTGCAGGACTCACTTCTGCCGCAGGCCGGCGTCAGCGCCTTTCATTAAGATATTGTGTTTGTGATTTTAACAATGGGACAAGTGGGAGGGGTTAAGGCTGCTGCACACTTGAGGATAATCGGTCGATTCGCCTCTTCCAACAATCACGGGGTGTCCCGACCAGAGAAATAACTGGGCTCCTCCTCTACTCTGTCTTGTAGATGGCTGCTTACTTTGGACATTCAGTCGCTGCGACTGATGTTAATAATGACGGGTAAGTCTATGTCTGTACATTGACTGAGTAAAAGTACTTCATGTAATTAGAGTATTACAGTAAAAGTACACTAGCTCGTCGTGACATGCTGTGTTAACGACACACGTGTGCCAGCTGTAGCAAAGTCAGTGTCACGTGTCATGAAACACGACCGTGCTCTGAAGGAAATGACGCTGATCTTCCTTCATGTCTGTCGCTCAGTTTGGTCGACCTGTTGGTCGGAGCTCCTCTCTTCATGGACAGAGGCTCAGATGGAAAACTCAAGGAGGTGGGACAGGTAAGGAAACACACATTTGGCATTTTCCTGCTTCACAGGAGGGGGTGGAGACCAAACACTGAGCTCAAACAGTTTTTATATGTTCTGTATTTTGTTGTTGTTTTAACCTGCTGGGGTCTTAAACTGTGTGTGTGTGTGTGTGTGTGTGTGTGTGTGTGTGTGTGTGTGTGTGTGTGTGTGTGTGTGTGTGTGTGTGTGTGTGTGTGTGTGTGTGTGTGTGTGTGTGTCCTCCAGGTGTCTGTTTACCTGGGGCGAGGTGGCTTTTCCTTCCACCCACCCCAGCTGCTGACGGGGTCACAAGTCTACGCCAGATACGGCTCTGCCATCGTAGCCCTGGGAGACCTGAACTTGGACGGATACAAAGGTAATAGATGCCACACACACACACACACACACACACACACACACACACACCAGACCCTGAGCTCGATGTCTCCTGACACTCACGTCTCTTTCCAGATGTGGCCATCTCTTCTCCTTATGGAGGTCCCGACCACAATGGCTTGGTCTACATCCACAATGGCCGCCTTCAAGGGCCCGACCCGTCACCTTCCCAGGTAAGTCCAACATCTGAACCAGATTGGACTTTTACTCACATTAGTTGCTCAAGCGACCGAACTGTGAAAATGAAGATATTCATGAATCCATGAAGCCTTGTTTTCTCCTGTGGCGCCACCATCGGGTCACATTTGACTTTGTCCAACACTGATTTTAATGACTACCTGTGTATTCACTGAGGTTCCACTGGACGCTGAGACATTAGTGTTCACAGACGTTTTTCACAGAGGTGCCTGTAAACAAAGGTTATAACTGTATCCTGGTGTCGCGTCACAATGTGAATAAAGTTAACCTGAAAAAACCCAAACACGATATCACCTCAGTGACCAGTCGTTCTGTTCTTCATCGTGTCACATGATCTTGACGTAGACAAATTCTGGACTGTAAATGAATGTGAACTTTAAAGGTTTTACCCAAACTGCTCTTTGTCTGTAGCAGGCAGCACTTTGTGTTCGTCTTCAAGAACCCAGAACCGAACCTCTAAAGGACGATGTGTGTTGTGTCTCCTCTCTCAGGTCCTGCAGGGGAAATGGGCGTCCAGCTACATGCCTGCTAGCTTTGGATACTCCATGACTGGAAACACTGACATAGACGAGAATGGATATCCAGGTATGCACACACGCACACACACACACACACACACACACACACACACACACACACACACACACACACACACACACACACACACACACAACACACACACTGAGAGGCACAGCAGGAATGAAATGAACATCTGTGTCTTTTTCTTCCAGATTTAATAGTGGGAGTGTTTGGAGCAGACAAAGCTGTTTTATACAGGTAAACAGAACTCACAGTGTGTGTGTGTGTGTGTGTGTGTGTGTGCGTGTGCGTGTGCACCCCTGCTGGGTTTGTGATGCTGCTGATGTATTCTCAGGAGTTTAACGAGCGAGGCCACCTCTGATTTCAAAGAGCTGCTGCTGTCGTTCATTTTTCTCCCGCTGACTTTATAGAAGCTGTGGATGAATTTAACTGATTTAAGCTGCTGACGTTTTCATCCTGTTGTATTACACGGCGAGTTGAAAAGAAGTGTGTGTGTGTGTTTTCATTGGTTCATCAGAGCCCGTCCTGTGATCAGTGTGAACGCCACGTTGGACATTACACCTCAGATCATCAACCCAGAGGAGAAGACCTGCACACTTCCTGGAAGCACCACGCTCGTGTCCTGGTGAGTTCTCACCTGTTTGACCTCGTCCTCTCGCAGTGACATTGACTCACACGTTGTCACAAACCACAGGAGCGTGTTTCACCGTAGACCTGATAGAAACGAGCAGTGTGTGTGTGCGGGGTTGTGACTGTGTGTGTTTTGCAGTTTTAAGGTGAAGTACTGTTTGAAGGCCAGCGGCCGTGGAGCTCCAGATACTCTCAGTGAGTAAAACACAAAAGATCCTTCAGTTACCAGCTTATTATCATCATCTTCTCCCTTCATCCCCTTTTTCTGTTCTAATCCTCGCTTCCAGAGTTTCAAGTAGACCTCATTGTGGATCGTCTGAAGCAGAAGGAGGCGACGAAGCGCGTGTTCTTTCTGCACAGTCGGACCTTTCAGTACTCCAAGAACATGACGGTGTTAAACGGGAAAGTTCAAGCCTGCGAGGAGCAGTACGTCTTCCTCAGGGTAAAGAACAACGCAAATGACACGAACTCTGAACGCAGACTAATGAAAATGGCTTTTAGAGATATGAGCAAAATAAATGATAAATACAGTGTTGAATATACACGAACATACATCTCCATGTTATCTTCAGACACACATCTGTTGTCTGGAGATCAACATGAACCAGTCGCTGCTCAATGCAGCTTTCTTATCTAATAAAGCGTTTCTTATCTTATTTATCTTAACGTCTTTGTCTCTCAGGACGATCGTGAGTTTCGAGATAAGATCACTCCCATCTCTGTAGCGATGGAATACAATCTGGACTACCAGCAGGCGGCGGACAACACCGGACTGCTGCCCATCCTCGACATTTCGACCCCTTCCAACGTCACCAAGCAGGTAACACCGGCGTGTGAGGGTGTGGTCGTCTGGGTGTTCATCATCCAACCACCGATCTCCTCCGCTGCTGTTTGTGTCTTTTCTCTCTGCTCTGATCCTTCCTTTCTTCCTCCCAGGCTCACATCCTCTTGGACTGTGGAGACGACAACATCTGTAAACCAGACCTGAAGTTGACAGTGAAGAGGTGGGGCTCTCTGTTCATTCCTTCAGTCCGCAGCGTTTCATCTCACTGATTTCTCTTGTCGTCATTTTGTTGTTTAACGTTTTGTCGTCGCAGCGACCGTGAGCAGATCTACATTGGCGATGACAACGCACTGACCCTAATGGTCAGTGCTGAGAATCAGGGAGAGGGTGCCTACGAGGCCGAGCTCCACGTCTACCCTCCGCAGCAGGCCGACTTCACCGGGGTCGTCCGCAGTCTGGTACCGTCCCTTTATACGTTTTATAAACACAGTGCAACAGGATAAACGCATACGAGTGTGGAGCATGTGGTCGACTGAGACCAGCGGTCGCACCTGACCAGGACGACGATGGAGTAAACCTCCACCCCTGGAGGAAGCTCATCCTATATAATGTTTACATCCATGTGTTTCACCATCGTTGATGAGGTGGTGTGAGAGCAAGGAAGCAGTAACTCCAACCAAACACTGACACCAAGCACGCAGCTGTGTGGTCCTCACTCTACACATCCTGCACAGTCTCTGGATCTCGCCCAGTGTGGACCCCTCAGATGAATGTGTGGTGGAACCTTGTGCGATGCTGACAGTTGTGTGTTTATTTACAGACTCTCTCCAGGCTGTCCTGTGCTTACAAGAAGGAAAACCAGACCAAGATGGTGGTGTGTGACCTGGGCAACCCCATGAAGGGAGGAACCAAGGTCAGTGACCACATCACTGTACCCGTGGGCGTGCTCATGATGCATTCTGGGTGTTTGAGGTTCCACCCTGAAGCTGTTGTGGGAAGTTGGTGGAGCAGATTTTAGTTGACAATAAATTCAAATATAAGGGAAAACAAAGGAATGTGTCTTTAGTGTTTCTGATATATAACCACTCATAATAAGACACTCCTCCACACCACCTATTTTAGTCTCCTTCTGCTTTCTGATTGGTCCTTTGCTGTCTCTTTTTCCTGTGATTGGCCAGGTGCTGGCAGAGTTGAGGTTCAGCGTGCACCAACTGTCGGAGGAGGACACGTCTGTCAGGTTTGACCTGCAGATAGTCAGGTACGGTCCTGTCAGTTGTCTGTCTTAGTCCAGCACTCACTTGTTGTATGAGAGGATCAGAACCTGAACAAGCATAACGACATAATGTGAGGATGACGTCATCTCCTGAAATCTAAATAACCTCCTGAAATGATCCAGTGAGAAACCAGAGAAACCAGAGTGAGCAGCAGTTCATGTAGAATCATGATCCAGTGTCACAGTGATCCAGTAACTTCTGTTCATCACTGAGTTCACTGCAAACAGGAGATCAGTCAATCAAGTCAAGAAAGAACAGGAGCTGATCACAGTCAATTCAGCTGCTTTTATTTTGAAAGACCAGGAGCTGATCACAGTCAATTCAGCTGCTTTTATTTTGAAAGACCGCAGTTTGAAAACTCTGTGGTTGTGTTTTAATCTGGACGAACAGAAAGTCAGACGTTTGTAAACGATGACACGTTCTCTTCCTGATTGGTTCTCATCAGTCACATGACTCGACTACCAGCGGTGAACACAAAGCGTCGCTAACACTTCCTGTCAGTAACACTTCCTGTCAGTTACAGTTCCACCTCGTCGTCCCTGCTCTGACTCTTCACCTTCACTGCTCCTCCTTCAGAGGAGTTTCTGTTACTAAGCAACCAACTGCAGAGACAATCTACTTCCTGTTTACATCACATGACCGGTGTATTTGAAAAGTCATGTGACATGTGTCGGATTATTTCTGATCCGGACTGAAAACACATCAGTGTGGTTGTTGTCTGGGTGAAATCCAGAGACAGAAAATGTGTGTTTACATTCCATCACACGTTGATGTGCGCGTCCTCTAAGTCGTCATCAGCGATACGTTGTTTATTTGCTGTGATGACAACGTGCTCCGCTGAGCAGCTTGTAAACAGTCGTCACGTCAGCTGAGCTGTTTTTCACCCAGAGCTCGTTGGTAATCCCAAAAGCCCTGGAACAGCAGGAAGCAGCCGTCTCTCTACATTCCTCTGTGTGTTTGTACTTCTGTGGGACAGAGCGGGGGGGTAGAAGTATGTTAATGATAGGTTTCAATAGTCTTAGTCACCCACAGTCCTCAGCTCTGTGTTAGTGAAAGTCCGTTTTTTAAGCTTTGAGCGTATAAACCCAGAACTACAACGACAATCTGTAACAGCCTTTCTGAATCACAGCTCAGTCAAAACCGAACACACACACAAAACACATTTTTAACATTTTGATGTCACCTTCCTGAGGATATCATCCTTGTGCAGCGCAGACCATTGAAAAGAATGGATTTCAGAAGGTGGCTGTCGTTGTGTATCCGAACCATCGCTCTGAATCGTCTCACAGAGTTCTTAGTCGGACTATGATCAGTTTATCAGGAAGCTGGCTACATGTGTGAGGGAACTAAAATCAAATGTGTCTCTAACGTGATTCTTTTTGAACTGAATCTGAAGCAGTGACTTTTTAATTTAAAGCTCTGTACTGTGTAAAATACTTAGTCTGTATTTGAACCAATGCGACTCTTTCTGTTTATAATATTACAAGTACAACCAGAGGAGCGTCTGTTTTCTCTATCAGGTCAAAGGCTGCTTCTTACAAAGCAGCAACAGAAAGCAACATCCATCTGTTCTTGTATCTGTCATATACATGTTTTTTTATGTTTCTTTATTGTTCAGTTTTTTATTTTGCAGCAATAATTAAAGGATATGTGTGTTTCTTCTTCAGCTCGAACCAGTACAACAACACCAGCCCTCGAGCCTCCAGCGTCACCAAGCTGGCTGTCCTCGCCAGAGTGTCCATCAGAGGGTAAAACACCGTCACAAGACAATTCGAGCAGTCACACAACTGGAGTAGTTTGTGTTTTTCACGTGTGTGTGTGTGTGTGTGTGTGTGTGTGTGTGTGTGTGTGTGTGTGTGGGTCTTCCTAGGTCGTCGTCCCCTGGTCAGGTGCTGCTTCCTATCGCAAACTGGAAACCTAAAGACCCTCCTGTGGATGGAGACGACATCGGACCAGAGATATTACACGTCTATGAGGTACACACACTATATCTGGATATAAAGGAGTCAGTCTCCGCCTGTTTTTACATCATCAAATAACTGATTCAAACCAAACTGATCAGAAACACTTTAACAAACATCAGTGAGATAAGAACGAACAGAAATGACAGAAACATCTTTTACAAACGTTTATTTAACGTCAGTGCACGATCCCAGTCTCAGTTGTGTTTGTCGGTTGTTGGTTCGCATTAACTCTACTGGACCCTCAGCTCTTGAACAGTGGACCCAGCACCATCAGTAAAGCGGCTCTGGAGGTCCAGTGGCCGTACCAGTTCAGGAACGGTTCTCTGCTCTACATCCAAAGATTTGAGACGGATGGACCCATCAACTGCACCAGCGACATCGAGATCAACCCGCTCAACGTGTCGGTGAGAAACACTCGCGCTGCATACGTGCACGTTTAAATGATGATGCACACAGAACCTGCTGCAGTGCATTGTTCAACTGGTGGAGCAACAAAACCCACGACCATCAGTGTATCAGGCCCCAGAGGAAAACACAGGCCCAGCGCCCGACCCTCATTCAAACCAAACTTCTGTTCACCTGATTGGTCCAAACAAAATGTACTGTTGATCAAAAACTACAGATTTCTGCAGGTTTGAAAATAAAATTTAAAAATAACCCAGCTTCAGATTTAACACAGTTCTGATGAGTTTCAACGATCACATGTTGGTATAGATTGAAGCTTTATAGATAATTGAATATATATATTGTGTGTGTGTCAGAACCCGTTGACCTCAGAGAAGAACATCAGCGGAATCCCGCCCAGAGAGCGAGAGACGGAGGGAAGAAACAGAAACCATGTTCGCAAGAGAGACCTGGAGTCCAGAGACTCACAGACTGATGTGCAGATACTGGTACACACACACACACACACACACACACACACGCACACGCACACGCACACACACACCATCAAGACTTATTTCATTATGACTCAATTATTTAACAATTTAATGTTTGTGTGTGTGTCTCTGTGTGTCTCTGTGTGTCTCTGTGTGTGTCTCTGTGTGTCTCTGTGTGTGTGTGTGTTGTTGTGTGTGTCTCTGTGTGTGCTCTGTGTGTCTCTGTGTGTGTCTCTGTGTGTCTCTGTGTGTGTGTCTGTGTCTCTGTGTGTGTCTGTGTGTGTGCAGGACTGCTCCTCAGCAGCCTGTCTGAGGCTGAAGTGTCAGGTGGGCCGTCTGGAGAGGAAGAAGTACGCCATCCTCTCCATCTACTCCCGACTGGGTGTCAAAAACCTCCTCAGGGTGAAGAAACACACAACACAACTCTTGTCTCAGATTTCTTGGAATAGTTCATTTGCACAACAGAGTTTGATCAAAGTCTGTTTCCTGAAAACAATAAGTCGTAGATATCAGTAGAGTTTGATATTTGAATTGAAACAAAGGAGCTACTTCAGAGGACCCAGGTCAGTTCCTCAAGGTTTGATCTTTGTGACTGAAGAACGTTTGTCAGACTGACGTTGTTTTTCTTTTCAGACTGAGAATCAGAATCGTTCGTACGAGGTTCGAGCTACAGCCTCTTTCAGTGTCATCGAGATGCCGTACAAGAACCTGGTGTCTGAGCTACCGTCCAACAGCACCACTGTGAGACACACACAGACACACACAGACACACACAGCAGCTAAAGGACAAACACCTGGAGGGCTTGAGTCTTCCCAGGTAACTGAGTGTGTTTCCAGGTGACGGTGTCGGTGATTTGGGTGGCAGAACCTCCTCAGTCCGTCCCAGCATGGGTGGTGGCTCTGGCCGTGCTGGCAGGTCTGCTGCTGCTGGCCCTGCTCATCTTCATCATGTACAAGGTGAGGAACAATCTGACCATCTGGGATCCTCTGTTAATGTCTGAACCACCGGACTCTGGTTCCTCCAGAGGGGAGCGTTCGTAGAACTGGAACTTTGATCAACTCAAACATTCAGTCAAACAGAAACGTTCTTATAAGAACTGAAAAGAGCTGGTAGACCAGGTCTCTGTGGGACCAGGTCTCTGTGGGACCAGGTCTCTGTGGGACCAGGTCTCTGTTGGACCAGGTCTCTGTGGGACCAGGCCTCTGTGGGACCAGGTGTCTGTGGGACCAGGTCTCTGTTGGACCAGATCTCTGTTGGACCAGGTCTCTGTGGGACCAGGTGTCTGTGGGACCAGAGCAGGTCTCTGTGGGACCAGAGCAGGTCTCTGTGGGACCAGACCCCCTCCTGCAGGACTCCTGGTCCTTGTTGTCTCTGAGGACACGTCCTCATGTTGGCGTGCTTGGCTCGTTGTCCTGCTGCAGGAGGAGTCTGGACCAATCAGAGGCCTCCTGATCCGACAGTGATGAAACATCTCCAGTCGTTTATTTGATTATTTCTCATCTGTTTTATTTTTCAGTTTCCACCGATTCTTTCTTTATGAAACAGAAACGATTACTTACATGTATTTATTTCCAGAGAAATGTTTCCCCCCCCAACACTAAACATGTGATCGTCTCTGTCTTCTTCTCCTCAGCTGGGTTTCTTCAAGAGAGTCCGCCCCCCCCAGGACGACTGCACTGAGAAGGAGCAGCTGCAGCCAGAGGAGAACGGCAACACTGACGCCTAGTGGTCAAACTCTGTAAATACTGGACAAAGGTCCAGGAGAGAATCAGGGTAAAAGGCTGTTGAGAGAATTTCACTGTATTCGCCGAGTGGCAGATAATGGTACTGGGTTAGGTTTCCATAGGGATTTAGTTTTTTGTTGTGTTTGTGCCAAACGTCCTGGTCCCAGATGAACTCCTCTCAGCTCCAGAAACATGGTTTCAGATCAGAAGATCAGATCCTGAGAATCCTGAGTCCTCAAGCTGCACGTCTGTCATCGACATTCAGGAAGGATTCTCTGATTCTCTGGTGACCTGGTGTCCACTAACCTTTAACCTTCTCTGTGGACATGTTCATCTCAGGGGATCCAAACATCTAGAGGAGCAAACATTTCTCTGGAGATCTGAGGACTTCATCTGCACCTCGTGGCTTGGCCTGATATTTAATTTGCACTTTTTTTCCAAACTCAAGACGATGATTGAGCTGCTTGTGTTTGTTGCCCTGAAAGTCCAGAGCTGCTGATTCAGAAGGACAACTCTGAGCTCCTCGGTGTTTTAAGACCTGGACTCAGACCTCAATCGACTGAGAGATAAATCCATCATCAGAAAATCTATTAAAATGTAATAATGCCGTGTGTCAAAGTGTCTCAGCAGCAACATGAGATCATCAGCAGCAGTTTTCACGTCTCTGGATCAAGATTCTTTAGTTTAAAGTGCGTCAGTAATATATCGTCCTCTAGTTTTTCCTGTGTGTGTAACTTCTCCTGTCAGAGCTTCGCTGCTGCGGCTTTCTCACTTTATTTAGTTTTTAATACAGGACAGTGATGATGAGGGATGATTGACAGGAGGCGGTCCGGCCCCTCTCAACACCAAACTGGCAAAGTTTGGTTTTTGTGAGGAGTCATCAGAAAAGTGACTATTTTAATAAACGACCTTCAGCCTCTTAAATCAGAGGTTTTAATGAATTCCTTGATTCAGATTCATTTACGTTGGAAATAATCGTTTATCGCTGCCAAACGTTTGGAAACGTCATGACAACAGGAAGTGAGGTGGGCGGGGTTTAACTAATAGTTACTTACAGTTTTTAGTTTAGCACTGATTTTAAAATAGTATTTTTCTGAATATGTCTGCGGCTCTGCTCAGAACGACATCGACTGAAAACAGCTGGTTATTTAACGTGTGTCTGAGTGTGTGTGTGAAAGTATTAGAAAGAAAACACAAACTTTGCTATAACTTCACCCATATTGGGTTCAAATAATGAACTAATGTTTAAAGTTGTTCATAAGAAGAACATATAAGAATAAGAATCAGTCCACAGGAACATTAGTGTTTTAGTTTCAGCAGCAGAAAGAAACGAGGCATTAAAGTGAACTCCCAGAATTCCTCCGGAGACCGAACCTGACGTCGGAGTTTCACTTCCTGTCTGTTGAACTCTGAGTGGAATCTGCTGTCTCCACTGGAGGAAATGGATTTTCTGTTTTAGACTAACGAGCTTTGCAGAGATGACGTTTTATTGTGTTAGATGGAAACAGGTTTATCTTGACTTTACTGCACTGATCTAACTTTAAACAGGTTCTAAGGACGTCTGGGTTTATTCCTTTTCGTTCTGACGAACTGACCGGACTGGACTTCACTCAACAGATTCTTCTTTTATAGTATTTTTCTGCCTTATTTGATTTACTCACTGTTGATGACCTGAGGCTTTTTACAAAAGATTGAGCAACAAGCTGAGGGTTGAGGTTTGAGAAGTGACTGAACGTGTTGATGTGAGTCGGATCTGCAGCGTCTCTTTCTACTCTTTTATATTTAACACCACTGTTTCTCTTCCTCTGCCGTGACAACATGTTTTAGGGGTTTTTTGATGTATCTATTCTTTCACCTAGAGACTAAAATAACTTTGACACAGATGATTTCACCTTTAGAATGAAATAAACTGATTTGTTCACGTTTGGCTCGGTGTTACGTCTCGTCTTGTTAACTGTGCTTCTTTAACTCGATGATACATTCACACCACGGACCGTCTGACTCGCCCCCTGGTGGCTGATGGTTGCTCTGCTTCAGAATCTGTAGCTGAGACGAGGAGGTTCAGACCAAATAAATCTGTTTATAAATAAAGACGAAGACACGTCTCCACTTCCTCCAGAAAAGATATCTCAGACACGAACGCTGCCATCTTGTGGTGATGATGTCATTTCACCAGTCATTGAATATGACTTATTAAAACCAAACCCCAGAAACACTAAGAGTCTGCTAACATGGAGGAGGAGGGGTTGTGACCTATACTGCAGCCAGCCACCAGGGGGTGATCTACATGAATTGGCTTCACTTTAGCAGAGCTGTCATGTCGTCCATCTTAATTCAGTCTATGACGTGAATGAAAACATTAAAGTTCACAGCAGCCGTCACGTCAAACTTCAATCGACACAGACAACGATGTTTCTTTAAATCATTTATTGTGATTCAAGCAGAAGGATCAGTGAAGAAGAAGAGACGATGTGTGGCATCAGGAGGACGAAGGGCCGCCGTCCGTCAGCAGGAAGCTCAGGTCGCTGCCGGGGTCGTACTCCACCGAGGGTCGTCCCCTGAAACAACCAATCAAATCACAGGGACACGGGTTCATGAGGACTGTTCAATTCCAGAGGGTCAAAGTGCCCATAAGCAAGGCACTAAACCCCCGAACAATGAGGAATCCAAGCAATAAACACCATCATGCATTTCCAGTGAAGACGTCATGTTGGTCATAAACCTGCAACAGTTTCATAATCACCAGCGAAGAGAACATGAGCCGAGTTGAGTCTGAAAGTGATTTTGCTGATGAGCTGAGTTTATCTTGGTCTATAGAGAATCTATAAAGAGAAGTGAGTGTTCAGGGGGTTTCCGACGTCTCCTGGTTCCTCTGCTTCCTGCTCACTTCAGTGGAGCGGATCTCACACTCCTGTACGTTTGAATCTCCTTCATGTGGGTCCTGCTTCCTACAGACAGAACTGATATGTGAGGTTTACCTGCTGAAGAGTTTGGCCTTAGTGGTTCCCAGTAGCGTGGCTCTGTTTCCCTCCACCAGCAGCATGGACCCTTCTCTCAGAGCCTAAAACACAAAGTTCAACAGACGCAGACGTTCCTGTGGTTGGTGCAAAACAATGAAGTCATGTGAATCCACGTTTCCTTCATGTTCCAACCTGAGGAAACATGTAGAAGAACCTTGAGTCTGGTTCCTCTGGACTCAAACCACTCACCAGGACTTGAGGTGTGTCGGGTTCTTCGTGGTACTGAGTGATCCTCTGCTCTCTGGTTTCCTGTTCAAGACAAAGAAGAATTAACAGAAACATCTTTATATTCAAATGTATTTTAACTATGACCTATACTGCAGCCAGCCACCAGGGGGCACTCAAGACATTTTGGCTTCACTTTTGGGAGTCGTCAATGTCGTCCATCTTTATTCACAGTCCAACACTTTTTATCAAATTTCGATTCAGGGTTGAATATGAAGAGAAGAGTTTTCATTTTGATCGGGTTAGTGTTTAAAGAAGTAAAGAACTTTGTCAGACATGCGTACGTCGTCATTCGTCTACCTTTACCTCTTCTTCTTCTACTGTTTAATTCTGTCTCTACTTCCTGTGATTGGTCAGTCCAAACTATCCAACAAAGTGTTTTCACTCTGGAACAGAACCAGGTTCAGTTTGATCCCGACCCAGAACTCCTCTTGGTCTGAGGAACCTTTCACACCTGATGTTTAGGACTGAACTGAAGAGTCTGAAGCTCTGAACCTAACGAGGCAGATATTTATCACATCCAGATCAGACTCTGAAGACAAAGTCCATCAGTGCAGCATCACTATCAGCTGGAGTTTACAGCCGGAGAGACTTTGAACTGATTATAGTCTCAAATAAAACCATGATAACTAAAGATGAATGAATGAACGAGTTGAGTAACACGTTCTAGAGACGATGTAACTGTGACCAGAGTCAAAGGTTTCTCCTCTGAAACAATGACCCTGTTCTCATATCTCCCTTCAGTCTCACTGCTTCATTTCCTGTGGAAACTGCAGATTAAATATGAGACATAACACAAATATCTTCTGACAAAATGAAGTTTTATATGAGTTACTTACAATTTACAACATAAATGATTTATAATTCAAGTTTATAATAAATGTTGACGATGATGAATTCTGTAAAAAGGTGAGTGAGACGTCTTTCCCCTGAAAAGGAACTTATAACAACCACAGGTAGAAAACCTTGTTTCCTGCAGCTTCCTTCTACAGTTCAGTTTATTCTCTGAAGTTAAATTGATTTTGTCTTTGTTTTAGTAACAGATGCATTTGGTGAAAGTTCACCGAGCGGCTCAGTGAGTGACGAGCCTCTCCGGCCCCTCACCGGCCCTCACCGGCCCCTCACCGGCCCCTCACCGGCCCCTCTCCGGCCCCTCACCGGCCCCTCACCGGCCCCTCACCGGCCCCTCACCGGCCCCTTGTCTGCTTCGGACTCACCCCCATGTGGCGGCTGCCGGGGTCGGGGTCCAGGTAGTGAGGGTTGATGTTGAAAGGCACGAGGCCGATGGCGGAGAAGGACGGAGGGAAGACGATGGGCATGTCGTTGGTGGTGCTGATGCTGACGGTGGCCACGTTGGTGCCGGCGCTGGAGCCCATGTAGGGGACGCCATCCTGAAGGGAGGGGGGGGTTACAATGAGGAGGGAAGAAGGACAGAAGGTGCCACTTCTGGTTCCTCCCTGCAGACGCTACATCAAAACAACATCTTGTCCTGGTTCTTGTTCAGGAAATGAAATGTAGGATTTTATCTCTGTGCTCGAAACAAAGTGAAACTCCAGTTCGACCAGTTTCTTTCTAAACTGTTTCACAACTTCTCAACTTTCAGGAGATGTCGACTCACCTCCAACACCCGTCTCCTGATCTCCGACACCACCTTGTTGTCATAGAGACTCTTCAGCAGCCGGAAGGTGTTCCCTCCTCCTGTAGAGACACGTCACATGACCCAGAGTCAAGGAGTGAGAAGGAGACAGTGAGGACCCAGTGGGAGGACAGAGGAGAACAAACAGGAGGAAAGGAGGAAGTGGACGCTGTCTCCTCACCGATGAAGAAGCCCTCGGCCTTCCTGACGGCCTCCACAGGGTCCGAGGCCTCGTGGATACTTTCCAGCTCATAACCTGCAGAGGATGTCACACGAGGACATTTGTCTCTGCTCAGCAACTCTGATATTCAAGATAAAAAATGAAACAGTGATGAACAGAACTCACCCAGAGTCTTGAACTTGTCTCGGGCAGTTCTGGTGTAGGCGTCTCTGTCGTGCAGAGCGTAAGGAACAAACAGAACCGACTTCACGTCTCTGAAATTCACAGGAAACATTCACCGTGATTCCCTGATTCAACACTACAGCTTCTACGTGTGAGACCTTCAGCTGATGTTTGACTCACTGTCCCACGTCCACAGACTTCCTGTCCTCTGAAGGTAACGGGGAGCTGAAGTCTGCGGTGGACAGTGAGTGAAACTTCACCCTGAACGTCCTCTAACACGTCTCCAGGCCCAGAGACAACCACTGGGACAGAAGCAGCATGGGACACTAGGTGGCGTCATGAGTCATGATAGACACACACATGGATTTTTTATAAACGTGAAAATAAAAGTGATTTTAAAACCAAAAGGAATGTTCTTTTATATAATTTAGTTTAAAGCTAAAAACACATTGAAGTATTCAGTGTCTCTTTAAAGATATTTACTCTCTAATATACTTCAGTTACTTCAGTTACTTCAGTACATGTAAATACAAACACTTACTTTCCGAAGAAGACAGAGATGTTGTCCTGACAGTGTCCCAGGTACCCACTACCGTGGAGGGTGGAGTTGGACACGAGCAGCAGTCTCCTCTTCATCTCAGGACACAACCAGGGACAACCAGGGACAACCAGAGACAACCAGGGTCAACCAGGAGACAAACAGGAAACAACCAGGGTCAACCAGAGACAACCAGGAGACAAGTACAGAGACAACCAGGGTCAACCAGAGACAACCAGGGTCAACCAGGAGACAACCAGAGAACAACCAGAGACAACCAGGGACAACCAGGAGACAAGTACAGAGACAACCAGAGAAACCAGACACAAGAACAGGAACAGGAGACAACCAGAAGACAACCAGGAGACAACCAGGGTCAAACAGAGACAAGAGACAACCAGAGACAACCAGGGTCAACCAGGAGACAAGTACAGAGACAAACAGGAGACAACTTGGACTCAGAGTTGAGCTGGCTCCCGCTGACAGGAGGTATCACTCCGCCTCGATCTCTCTCTACTTTTAACTTGTTGTTTGGACTCGTCTTTATTATATACTTCCTTTTCCTCTTCTCTACGACCCTTTCAGAATAAAAGCTTCTTTATGTTTTTCATTTATAATACAGTATTCCGACTTTATTCTTGAAATATTGTTATACATCACTAATATTAAATATCAACATATAATAATGATAATTAATGATCCGTTTATAATAATAGTATTATAAACATCACTATTAAATATAATAATATTAATGACTGGTAGTGACGTCATAAATCCTGTGTTAAACTCACATTTTAAGATGAAGTGTGACACTGTGACTGTGTGTGTGTGTGTGTGAGTGTGTGTGTGTGTGTGTGAGTGTGTGTGTGTGCGTGCGTGCGTGCGTGTGTGTGTGTGTGTGTGTGTGTGTGTGTGTGGTTTCATTCTAACCAGACTAATGAGCTGGAATAAGCCTGTTAGAGGGAGGAAAGGGGGCGGAGCTAACGAGAGGATGTACCCTGAGCAGCTGTTCCAGATGTTCACACCTCAGCTTTAAGAGAAACCTTCGATTAACGCAGCAAAGGTCAAAGGTCACTGTGACCTCACATGTCTGTGTCTCATTTTGACTCAAAGGTGAAATGATTGGGTTGCAGAGGTTAGAGGTCACAGTGACGTCATAAGAATGGGAAATAGACAGAAGCCTCTGATTGGTGATTCTTGGTTCATTAGACTCATTCACATTTATTTAAAAGTTTGTTTTCATTCTTCTGTGAATGTTTAAAGAAAAGAAAAGAAGTTTGTCAGAATCTAAAGTTTCAAATGTTCCTTCGGAATCGAACCTTTAATGAAATGAGAGTTTTCCTCCTGTTTTGAAATCTAACGCCTGTTAAAGTGGCGGTGGGCGGTGCTAAACCACATCTGGATGAAAAACATCTGGACCCTCTGAGCTCCGGACCGACCGACTCACCGACTCACGGACTGACCGAGACCCAGCGTCCTTCTCCGGCTCGCTCTGCCCGCTGATGATGGCTCGGTGCCGGACGTTGTGGACCGGGATCCTCGTCCTCATGACCGCCCGTGAGTGCGACCCGATCTCCGGGCTTTTTCTCTCTCTGCTCCCCGGAGCTGTTCGGAGGGGCCGGGGCCGAGGGGAGGCGGGATGGAGCGGGGGAGAGATCCGGTATTTAGATCCTCTATTTTACTACAACAGTCAGTAAGTGTACTGCGATACAAGTAATACTACTGCGATACAAGTAATACTACTGAGATACAAGTAATACTACTGAGATACAAGTAATGTTACAGGACAAGTAACAATACTGTAATACTACTGCGATACAAGTAATACTACTGAGATACAAGTAATGTTACAGGACAAGTAACAATACTGTAATACTACTGCGATACAAGTAATACTACTGAGATACAAGTAATGTTACAGGACAAGTAACAATACTGTAATACTACTGTGATACAAGTAATACTACTGTGATACAAGTAATACTACTGAGATACAAGTAATACTACTGAGATACAAGTAATGTTAAAGAACAAGTAACAATACTGTAATACAGGTAATACTACTGTGATACAAGTAATACTACTGTGATACAAGTAATACTACTGAGATACAAGTAATACTACTGAGATACAAGTAATAATACAGAACAAGTAACAATACTTTAATACAGGTAATACTACTGTGATACAAGTAATACTACTGTGATACAAGTAATAATACAGAACAAGTAACAATACTTTAATACAGGTAATGCTACTGAGATACAAGTAATACTACTGAGATACAAGTAATACTACTGTGATACAAGTAATACTACTGTGATACAAGTAATACTACTGTGATACAAGTAATACTACTGAGATACAAGTAATACTACTGTGATACAAGTAATGCTACAGAACAAGTAACAATACTGCGATACAAGTAATAATACTGTGATACAAGTAATAATACTGTGATACAAGCAATAATACAGTGATACAAGTAACAATACTGCGATACAAGTAATAATACTGTGATACAAGAATTACTATTTTGTTTGTTTGTTTTGTTTGTTTGTTTCTGAGTAGAAACAGAACCAGAACATTTAAGTGCTGCCCACCAAATTAAATATTTCAGTATTTAAGCATCAATGATCAGTGTGTGTGTGTGTGATCAGGAAGTAGAGTCAGTTCAATCGTTCATGTTTATGCCAGTATTATGATTATTATGATTGTTACTATTATTATTATTATTATTATTATTACTATTATTATTATTACTATTATTATTATTATTATTATGATCATAAGCTCAGGTCAAGATAATATGTGAACTCTTCAGAATGATGGAGCCCAGTGGACTCTACTCAGAACTTTGTCTGTGTCCAAACTTCATGAGATGAGATGTGTCCCACCACGGACTCGATGAACTTCATGGAGACCAACGTAGTATTTTTAGGTTCTGATGAAGTTGTTGTTGCTGTGGACGAATATTAATCAGCTGCTTTGACCTCCTGTTGTTCATGAACTGAGAGAGAGAGAAAAGAAGATTATCTCACATCCAACAAAGAGCGAGTGCATCTGAGACGTCTTTGTGAATAGCTACACACACAAACACACAGACACACACACAGACACACACACAGGCGTCTTGGCGTTGTCTTGAGATGTTGGAGAGGACAGAGACTGGCACTGAAAGAGTGTGTTTATGTGTGAGACTTTCATTTGTGCAAGTGAGGACAGTGATGTGACGTGGCCTCACACACACACACACACGCACACAGACAGACACACACTCTATTCATCAACACAGCTGAGGATGTGGTTCCATATATAAAAAGCATCAGTTCTTAATACGTGCTGACTTCTCAGGACTGTTTGTCATTTAAGTCAATAAGTGATTTTTAAATCTCAGCAGCAGCAGGTTGTCGGGTCCCGACTCGTTCAAACAGGAACATGTGGGAACATCCAGGCGAGGGGCGGAGCCTGTAGAGCAGCAGGGGCGGAGCCTGTAGAGCAGCAGGAGGCCGGACATGACGTATAAACTCTGCTGTGGAAAGATCAGTGTTGTTGTTTACAGCTCATCCACACCGGCGTCGGCCCTCATCACCAAAAGATCTGGAACCTCCTCGTGTTTCCAAGTTGACGTCTTCGTCTTCTACGTGTACGGCTCCTCTTCTTCATCCTGAGATGTTTGTGTTCTTCCAGTTTCACGTCCGTCACGTGTTAGAAACCTCATCAACACGTCCACTCGCTCACTGGGAAGCTTCACAATTGTCCTGCTGTCTCCTCACATGGACTCACTCTGACATGTTACACACATTTTACTAGGAGGCTGCAGGAGAAGATCCAGAAAATGTCCAGAGACACTGACTCAGACATTTGTTCTCACAGACAGAACCTGCAGAACATGTGAGGAACATGTGAGGAACACGTCAGGAACATGTGAGGAACATCTGAGGAACATGTGAGGAACATTGACATGTAACATGTAACATGTCATCTGAAAACAGTTTCGACTGTGGTCGTCGTGTTTTTACGTTACCAATCAAACAGGTTCAATTTTCACCTCATCAAAACTAGGCTAGCAGTTTCCACCTGTTTCCAGTCTTTATGCTAAGCTAACCATCTTAATGCTCTGACATGACAGTGGAGACGCAACGTTTACACACAGCAAAAGAAAACTCACACTTCAGACGTGATGCAAATATGTGCTGATCTTAAATCATCTGGTGTGTGTGTGTGTGTGTGTGTGTGTGTGTGTGTGTGTGTGTGTGTGTGTGTGTGTGTGTGTGTGTGTGGTTGCAATAGGGAGGGCCTCCTCCTCCCAGCAGCTCGTCGTGCTGAGATTTCCCATGAGCCTTTGAGGGTGGAGTGTTGGATACTAACTTGGCTCAGAGAGCAGCTCACTTCTGGCTTCAATTTATTCCTGGAGACACACACACACACACACACACACACACACACACACACACACACACACATGTTTGTACTTCTATCTTAGTGAGGACACTCGTTGACATATACATTCCCCCAACTCGAACCTAAACCTGATTCTAACCCAAAAAACAAGTCTCAACCCTCAAATAGTCCATTGAAGAAGTGAGGACCAGACACAATGTCCTCACAATGATGGTATTGAACCAAAATTGCCCTCACAAACACACACACACACACACACACACACACACACACACACACACACACACACACACTCCTCCAGCTCTTTAAGTTTTTCTTCCTCCTTTGTCTCCAGCTCTGTTTGGAAGAAACATCTGGATCAACTTCTACTCTGTGTGTGTGTGTGTGTGTGTGTGTGTGTGTGTGTGTGTGTGTGTGTGTGTGTGTGTGTGTGTCTGTGTGTCTGTGTGAGTGTGAGTGTACTCTACAGAAAAAAGCACACAACATAGACACACAGCATAAAGTAGATAAACACAAATACTAAAGTGCACAACAACAGAAAAACAAAGAGGAGTGTTGAGTTGTGTGTTTTCAGAGCCGTGCTTCGGAGGGACACGCCCATTTCCTGTCGCTGAGCAGAGGGAGTTCCAGCCCGAGAGTCTCACTCATTATTTCTCTGCTAATATTTGAATGAAGTGTTTAACAGGAATCTCTGTGGCCACTTCCATGAGATGTTCATGTGTAGGACTTGGTGTCATCTGGAGAAACACGTCGGCCTCCTGATGGCGACATAAAGACTCTTTAACTAAGATTCTTAGTTTCAGCTGATTAATGAACAGGTTTAAACGTCATGATGAAGGTTAAATTATATTTCTGATTATTGATCCTCCTGAATCAAAACAAATGATCTCTACTTTCATCAGCATGGTCTGAATCAACTTGTAACTTGAACCTCCTGCTGTTGTTTGGATCTCGTTTCATGTCTCTTTGTCCCCACCTCAGGTCTCCCTGCTGGCGTCCAGTCCGTCAGCCACCTGAGCTTCAACCTGTGTAAGTGGTGCGAGGCGTCCAGTCCCGTGTGCAAGGACAGCGTCTGCATCAGTAACTGCAGCCTGTCGTCCTTCTGCACCGCCATCGAAGAAATCTGCATCGCTATATGGTGAGAGGACTCGAACCTTTTCCTCCTTCTAGTCAGAGCAGGAGCTCCATAACTGATTCAAACCATGTTCAGTGTTTCCAGACACAGAGACGGCTTTATTTTATTCTATTTCATTTAATTTCTTTTACATTTTTTTCTTTTCTTTTCTTTTCTTTCATTTTAATGTTCTTCTAAGCCTGAGAAGTTAGAACACGAGTTTTACAGAAATCGTAATAAATTATTTTTAATATTTACAATTTTCCACAATCAATAAGTAAACCCTTTAATAATTCCAAAATAAATAACAACATTTAAAGTCTGTTTGAATTTAGGACAAAGTAATAAATAGAAGCTGCAGGAGAAGAGAACGTGTGACGACCCTCACTGACCCAGAACTTTCTTCAGGAGTGGAAACTTGAGTCTTTTGTTTGGATAACAGCGTTAGGTCAGGACACGCCCCTCCACCGCACACTCACCGCACCCTCTCATTTCCTGTGCACGTCAGCCCCCTCCCAGTGCTCTGCTGGAAACCAGTGATAAGAGAGAAGTGACGGAAGGACACTGGTTCATTCAGGTCAGAGTTCGTTGGCTGTAAACACGAGCGCTAACAAAGTGTTTGAGTTTCATGAGAACCCACAAACCACTACAGACTCTCAGGCCAGTAGGTGGCGATGAAGTGTACATGAAGGATCCATCCAACACCAGAGAAGAACGTTGGGAGCTCAGTGAGAGGCAGATCTAGATTCAGCTGCTAACTTGTAATTAGACGCAGCTGAGTAGAGAATCTGGTTCGTTACGTTGTTGAGGTCGTTCTCAGATCAGCTGTCATGTTTTCTCCTCGGGTGCATTAAAGGAATAAAATGAAACGTCTCCACATTAAAGTTTGATTTTCACCTGTTCAGGAGGAAGAGCAACGACACAATGACAGTGAACACCATGTGTCACCATCCTAGTCTGCCACTAGAGGGCGTGGACCCCGCCCTGCTGCTGAACTTCACCTCAAGAGAATGTCACATGGTCCCACAGCCGACTGACGACGGAGCCATGATGGTCTGTGGTTGTCAGGGGGAACACGAGTGTAACGACAAACTGATCTTCAACAAGGGAGCCAATGGTGAGGGGGGGAGGGATGGATCATGGATGGATGATGGATGGATGATGGATGATGGATGATGGATGATGGATGATGGATGATGGATGATGGATGATGGATGATGGATGGATGATGGATGATGGATGATGGATGATGGATGGATGATGGATGATGGATGATGGATGATGGATGGATGATGGATGATGGATGGATGATGGATGATGGATGATGGATGGATGATGGATGATGGATGGATGATGGATGATGGATGATGGATGATGGATGATGGATGATGGATGATGGATGATGGATGGATGATGGATGATGGATGATGGATGATGGATGGATGATGGATGATGGATGATGGATGGATGATGGATGATGGATGGATGTATAATGTCTTCTGTCTGTGGTGCTGCAGGTTTCTTTAAGCTGCAGAGTAAAGACGTGATCCCGGTGGTGGTGGTGAGTCTGGTTCCTCCGGTCCTTGTGGCCATAGTGGCCACTGCTGCCTTCTACTTCTACCGCACACACCGCCCTGACAAACCCGGCCCTCCTGCACGCCCCGACTGGAGCACCAAGCGCACCCCGGAGTTCTATCAGGCTCTGGACCTGCCGTGTGGGGGCGGAGGGGCTCGGGCGGGTGGTGCAGGAGGCCTGACGGGTCCCGGGTGTGAAAGGGATCATTCCAACGGCAAAGTGGGATCTTTTGACAGTGACATCATCAGTGCCCTCACAGATTGGCATGGCCGACTGTCTGAACCGCTGCCGATCAAACTGGAGGTCCTGGTGGGGAAGGGCCGCTTTGCAGAAGTGTGGAGGGCCCGTCTGCTGCAGGGTGTGAGGGGGGGGGTCAACAGTTATGAAACAGTGGCAGTGAAGGTGTTCCCAGCCATAGAGTACGTCTCATGGAGAAACGAGTGCTGCATCTTCACAGACCCCAAACTGGAGCATGGCAACGTGGTTCGATTCCTGGCAGCTGAAGAGAGGGGTCTGCCCGGTCCCACGCTCAGACAGTACTGGCTGGTTTTGGCCTATCACAGCCTCGGGAACCTTCAGGACTTCATCACAGAAAACATCCTGAGCTGGGAGGAGCTTGTTGCCATGGCCGGGAGCGTTGCTAAAGGGTTAGCTCATCTCCACAGTGACACGACACCCAGCGGGATTCCAAAGGTAAAAGTACAATCTCTAGAAATGAGCTTTATCATAAAACACACATCACTACACAGTTAGCCTCAGGGGAATGTTTTCAAAGTAGATGAGAGGAGAGGAGAGGAGAGGAGATGAGAGGAGATGAGATGAGAGGAGAGGAGATGAGAGGAGATGAGAGGAGAGGAGAGGAGAGGAGATGAGATGAGATGAGATGAGATGAGATGAGAGGAGAGGAGAGGAGAGGAGAGGAGAGGAGAGGAGATGAGATGAGATGAGATGAGATGAGAGGAGAGGAGATGAGATGAGAGGAGAACTGTCCCACCTGCAGTTTCACATGAACCTGTTGCCTGTGATGCTGCAGGTGCCGGTCGCCCACCGGGACCTGAAGAGCAGCAACATTGTGATGAAGAGCAGGACGGAGTGCGCTCTGTGTGACTTTGGTCTGGCGTTACGATTGGACCTCGCTCTCACTGTAGACGACTACGCCAACAGTGGACAGGTAAGATGTTTCGGTTTGGTTGTTGCTCATGAAGCAGAACTTGTGTTCGATGTCCTGCTTGTCTTTGATTGGACGTCCCTGTGTCGTCCCTTCCAGGTGGGGACAGCTCGTTACATGGCTCCTGAGGTGCTGGAGTCCAGGGTGAACCTGGAGGACCTGGAGGCCTTTAAACAGATGGATGTTTACTCCATGGCGCTGGTCCTCTGGGAGATGACCTCCCGCTGCCACGCCATCGGAGGTAAGAGCTTTTCTGTTGTGGCAATATTTTCTGACTCTTTAGTGTTTTGTTTGAAAATACAAATCTGTGCGATTAGAGCAGGAGCTAGTTTGGGAGGTCAAGCTTGTATTTCCCAGGATATCAAATTATGTAGGAACAACCTACATAATCCTGTGGGAAGAAGAAGAGACTTGTTGTTCATCTTTATTGAGCATTTTCTATAAAGACGGCTTCATTCAATATTTCCCTGTTTTAACATTAACATCAACAGACCATTTTATATGGAAACGTCTTAATTTATTGAGCTGTAGTCATCGTGCTTCACTGTGTGTGTGTGTGTGTGTGTGTGTGTGTGTGTGTGTGTGTGTGTGTGTGTGTGTGTCTGTGTGTGTCTGTGTGTGTGTTGTACTGGTGCAGAGGTGGAGAGCTACGAGCCGGCGTTTGGCTCCAAGGTTTGTGAGCAGCCGTGTGTGGACAGCATGAGGGACCTGGTGCTGAGGGACCGAGGACGACCCGACATCCCGTCGGCCTGGACGCAGCACCAGGTCAGACACAGACACAAAAACAGATGCTCTCATTGCAAACACACACACGTTTGCAGACGACTTGGTTGACATGTTGCTGTCTCACTCTGGTCCTCTGTCCTCTAGGGGATGAACGTCTTCTGCTCCACCATCACTGAGTGCTGGGATCACGACCCGGAGGCCCGACTGACGGCTGACTGTGTGGTGGAGCGCTTCAACGCCCTGCAGGAGGACGAGGAACTGATACCAGAAGCAGTCAGAGACAAGGACGGAGACAGACAAAAGAACTCAGAGACGCCAGAAGACGATCAGATCCACTCCTCCTCCCCGTCCTCCCTCCAGGTTCCTCAGCCACAGACAGACGACACAGAGGTTTCCCATGATTCCCTGGTTCCCAGTGCTTCTGTGGTGTGAGTGCTGATGGGAACAGGCCTCGTGTACAATCTGCTGGCAGAGACACTCAGACTCTTCTGTTGTGTGAAAGTGTGTCATTTTATCGGAGCTGGTCTCCGTGTGTGTGATGGTATAATTCTGTGACTGTGATCATCATCATAACATGTGTCCCACCTCCGGCCCTGCGGAGGACTCTTGTGTCTGGTTAACAACCTGCTCCACAGTTGGTGTTATTTTCAGTCACAAAGATGACACAGAGTTATATCCAATGCTTTTGTTTCTGTGATATAAAAATGGAAAAGCAATGCCCTTCTGATCTCAAGGCTCTTTACATAATAAGGTCAACACCTTCAAAATAATAGAGATCCAACAGTTCCCACAATGAGCGGCTCCGACGACTGAGAGACACAAAACTCTGTTGGATGGAAAACACAGAATCTTAATGTTTGTTTGTGATAAAAATAAAATTACAACGTTAAGTCACATGTTCAGTGTGAAGGATTTAGTGACAAGTCCACTTGTTTAGGTTCAAACATTATATCGTCGGAGGTGAAGACTGCAGCTGCTTCCTCTTCGTCTTCTTCTTCTATTGTTTAATTCTGTCTCTACTTCCTGTGATTGGTCCAAAAGTCCAAACAATCCAACAAAGTGTTTTCACTGCAAAGCAACAGTTCAGATTGTTTGAATTAACGAGACAAACATCGGACGAAAACATGAATAAATACTTAATATTTCTTGTATATAACTTTCAAAGGAATAATTCAACACTAATGTTGCTGACGTGATGAGGAAACTCTCTTTCTGTACGTTATTCTCAGTTTATTATTGTGATCCAGACAACGTACTGTTCCCTTCCACAAACTTCTTCTTGCAGCTTCAGAGAGGAAACAAATGAAAGAGAAACTGAAAACCACCAAAGCTTAACAACAATGTCTTTAAACTGGTTTGAAATTGGACATAAGTTCTCGTGGTTACCAGTACTTTGTAATATGCTCGGGGTGGGGGTGGGTGCGGGGGTGTTCTATATGACATGACTCATTTTCTCCACAACAAAGGTTCCAGTAATTACGATGGAAGGACCAACTGTCGAAGTCGCACAATCAGAGATATTGTGTTTATTATTCCTAAAGCTGCCTTCAAATACTTCATCTACACTGACCCCAGCATGAAGCATGAAGAGGAAGATTTAAGTTAATCAGACAAACTGAGAGACGCCTTTCATGAGTCACTTCGACCTCAGAGGGGCTCAGTCTTCATTGAGACTGGACCCTGCACAGCCAATCACAGTCTGACCTCCTCACATCACTTTAATCAGTTACAGTGTGTGAGGGTCAGAGCGTGGGAACACACACGTCCACAAACCAGCCTGAAGACGGACGAACAAGACTCAGGCTCCAGAAACAGAAGGGGGCAGTAGGTGGCAGTAATGCACCTGGACGTTGGTTCCCCCCCAATAAACAGAAGAAAGAAGAAGAAGTGTGTGGATGTGGTTTGGATCATGTTCACTACACTGTTTCCAGATTTTTTTATAGTAAATGAAATCCATACACAAAAGTGAATGTTACTAATAACTTATCAAAGCAACGACATTTAAACAATTCTGCCCCGAAACAACTGTGTGTGAATCATAGACTGTTAAATGAACTGTGAGTTTTTAGTTTGGTCCATGATCCATCTGCTAACATGGAGGAGGTCAGAGAGAGGACGCCCCCCAGTGGCAGAACGCACTCACTGCACGTCCCTAACCACTCTGCTTCTCTGAGTGACTCATCCTGTTCACAGACGATCTTTGGAGTGGTCCGCCTCCTCGCTCTACGCTGTGAGAGTGAGAGATCTGGGTGAGAGACGATCTTCGGTGCCGGTGCTCTCAGCTGATTCAGAAACATCCTCCGGGACCGGAGCCGCTGTTACCGGACACTTCCCCTGGTACCGGACCCTCCACACGGCCGCTGCTGCCTCTCTTGTCCCGGGTTGAGACGCTGTTTGCGGGGGGGGGGAGAATGTCCTGATTCACTCATCGAGCGATGAAAGGCTCGAGTTCGGAGGGGACCGGACCGGCGGAGGCTCTGTTGACTGCGGGCGGCCGAGCCGCGCTCCTCGGGCCGGACGGAGGATGGAGCTCGGCCGGGCCCTCGTCCTCTCCCTGCTGGCTGTGACCGTGAGCTGCTCCGGGACCTGCAGACACCGAGTCCCCGCTGCCGACGAGGTGAGCCCCGCTCCGCTAGCTTAGCTCCACCCCAGCTCCGCTAGCCGCGGCTCGGGGTTCTGCGTGGAGCCGCCGCTGCTCCGGCGAAGTGACACCGGGGGAGATGTTCGTGTTTCAGTGAAAGTGACAGAACCGAGCCTGGTTCTGTCGAACGGAGCTTTAACGACTGTTCCTGTACAGTTAGCATTCAGGCTAACATGCTAACAGGAAGATGCTGTCTCTTTAAGGGCCATCTTCAGCCCCGGTTTCCCTAGCAACAACGGAGAGAACACTTCCGGGGAGATCCTTTCAAAATAAACTTTGTAAACACATTTGTTCTGTATGAAGTTTCTGATTGAAAACCTCTAACTTAACAAACTGTACAGTGATCACTGATGTTTCTGTGTTTAAAGTGTATATTTATATTACCATCACTGTACAGATTGTATTGTTGAACATTCTACGATTGAAATATTGTAATATACAGAAGTCATTATCTCTCAGAATCCCTGCAGTCTGTGTGTGACCTGTTCTCTGTGTTGTCTCCAGGTCGTCCACCATGTTTACCTGAAGCCGGAGCGCTTGACCAAGAGAAGCTCTCCTGACGACCTTCAGCTGAAGATAAAGATCATCTACGACTACAGCGTTGACCAGTGAGTCCTGCAGCAGCTCCGCTGAAGCTACACTAAAGTAGACACGACACCAGAGCCACATGTTGGACATTCACCGATCTGCAACCCCCATTAAACATGCTTCAGCCTGGGAGTTTGCATTTCCTCTTTGACCCCAGTGTGATGTTTTCTGTCTCCAGCTCATGTCCTCTTTCTGTCCACAGGCTTCCTGCAGACAAGAGGAGACTGGTGAAGGTGAGCGACACCTGACATCTTGGTGGTTATAGCTTCTCAAACCTTTTCCTTCGTCACACGTGTTGATAAATTCTGTCCCTTTGAGCTTTTGGCTTCTAGTCGAACAGAACTTTGAAGTTATTGCAGATTTAACCCGTCAGATTTGGTTTTTCAGTAACAGGAATATGAACAGTAATATTAACAGTAGAAGTAGCAATGGAGGTTAAAAGAAATACTGTTCACTTGTGGTGATGTCAGACAGATACTGTGTTAGTGCACGTTGACATCACGTGTGTGATGTGTGTGTGTGTGTGTGTGTGTGTCCTCAGGATAAGCTGTTTCCTCAGGCCATCGACTTCCTGCAGAGGGCGTTCAGTGTGAGGCACAGGGCGGGGCCTGTGCTGCTCAGCAGGTACGAGGTCTCTAACTACACTTCACACACGTAAGAACCAATCACAGGGACAGTGCTGTGCTTCAGTAGCATGTCCGAGCGATTTCGTACAACGTGGTGCAAACGAGCATCAGTGTAACCAGACTCGTTCCACTGAAAACTGTGTGTTTGATTATGGGATGTAGCTCCAGTGCTTCAAGTGAGTAGGTGGATGTTCTGATTTAACGTGTGATTTCTCTGTGTCGTCTCAAGACAATGTGCCACCAACCAGTACCTGAGGAAGAGAGATGACCCTCATCGCTACTGCCAGGACGCCTGTGCAGACGTCACCCGGTGCGGCCCCGTCCTCGTGCCACAGCACCACCTGCAGGTCAGATGATGCATAATGTGATAACGAGACGTTTACAAAAGTCTCAGTTTCTGTTCGTCCAGATTAAAACAGTGTCTCTAAAACCGGAGTAGTGTGGACGCCAGGCGTAAACGAAGCAGCAGTGACAAGTTTTCAAACTAAAACGTAGTCGTGTGGATGTAAGCTAAGAGATTGCAGACATGCTAGCAGCTCCGTGAGTCTGTGCTGAGGAGCTTTGATGCTAATTCTAATTTCAGCAATTGTTCTGTCATTATCCTTGATACTGTTCCGTTACTGCGTAGATATGGTGAAGAGGGGAGGAGGAGAAGAGGCAGCTGGTGAGATAGACAGAAGGAGGTGAAGGCAGAGTAGAATGGTGAAAGAACAGTGACAGGAGCTCATCAAGTTTCTGACCTTTGTTTATTCCCTCTTAGCAATGTAAAGTGTGCAGTGAGTCTGGGAAGTCCTGTGGCCCCTCAGGACCCCCAGACGGCCCCGGAGTGGAGGGGTCTGACTTCGTGCTGTACGTCAGCGGCATCACCACAGAGCGCTGCGGACAGGAGAACATCGTGGCCTACGCTGCCTACTGCCAGCTGGAGGCGGAGCTGGACAGGTGAGGGGGGGGTTTCCTCGACTCAAACTTTTGTTCCAGTTTTTGTTTGAGGATGTTTCTAAGTGTGTGTGTGTGTGTGTGTGTGTGTGTGTGTGTGTGTGTGTGTGTGTGTCAGGCCTATAGCAGGCTACGCCAACCTGTGTCCTGCCATGATCTCGTCTCAGCCTCAGGAGTTCGAGGGGATGCTCTCCACCGTCAAACACGAGATCATTCACGCTCTGGTCAGTGCAGCCGCACTTTTCTTTTAAATCTTATGTGATGTCTGTAAGTGAAGAACCAGATGTTAACACGTTTGTTTCTTAACGCTGACTAACCCTGTTAATAAGATGTTTTTAATGACTAATAGACACAAGCAGCTGGGTAATAAGAATAAGTGAACATTCATGTGAAATAGTTTTACTTGAGTAAACAACCTGAGCTCTTACCTCCGTCACTAGTTGACAGTGGTTGATGAAGTACTATAGTAAAATACTACCACATTAACCTTTGTACTTGAGTTAAAGTAAGCACCTGCCTTTTAAATATACTCGCATTAAAAGTGCTTATTCCCAAATAATGGTCAAAATGCTGATGTTACCTGCCGGCTCTGATTTTATCAGGTGATCAGTTCCCCTCATGTTATTGTTGTCTTTTTTTTATATATGTATATAAAAACCATGCACATATAGAGTAGAATAGAAAATACACATATATGCAGTGGAGTAATGTGAAAAGTACCTGAGTACCTGTGTGTTGTAAGCGTCTGAGGATGTAAACAGAGCCACTGAACTTCCTCCTCTGTCCACCAGGGGTTCTCAGCCGGTCTGTTCGCCTTCTACCACGACGACGAGGGGAAACCTCTGACTCCGCGCTTCGCCAGCGGCCTGCCGGCCTTCAACGAGAGGTGAGGACACGAGTCCGTGTCTCGTCCTGTTGAGAGTCGTCCTACAGCTGCTGCTAACTTCAAACCTGTGTGTGTGTGTGTGTGTGTCTGTGTGTGTGTGTGTGTGTGTGTCTGTGTGTGTCTGTGTGTGTCTGTGTGTGTGTGTGTGTCTGTGTGTGTGTGTTGGACTCAGCCTGGGCCTGTACCAGTGGAGTGAGGCGGTGATCAGGAGGGTGAGCAGACTGTGGGACATCAGAGGAGGAGTGATGGTGCGACACCAGGTCCACGTCCTGGTCACTCCCCGTGTTGTGGTGAGAATCACATTGTGTGACTTGTTTCCACTGACGCTCGGGTTCAGTTGTGTTTCCAGCTGATGTGAGTCTGTCTCTGTGGCTGCAGGCGGAGGCGAGGAGACATTTCAACTGTCCCATCCTGGAGGGGATGGAGCTGGAGAACCAGGGTGGAACAGGGACTGAGCTGAACCACTGGGAGAAGAGGCTCCTGGAGGTGAACGCCTCGTCTGTGGTCTACATCAATTCAACTCTTTCTCCTTTTGTCTTCACCATCTTCTTGCTCTCTCTCAGAATGAGGCCATGACGGGCTCCCACACCCAGAACCGTGTGTTTTCTCGGCTGACGCTGGCCATCATGGAGGACAGCGGCTGGTACCGGGCCAACTACAGCCTGGCTCAGAGGCTGGACTGGGGCCGCGGCCTCGGCTGTGACTTTGTCATGAAGAGCTGCAAGTTCTGGATGGACAGACAGAGACAAAGGTGACGACAGGACAAGTTTTCACAGCATCAAACACACTCCAGTCCTTTAACTCTGAGTCTGCTGACGACCAGTGCATCTCACACTGAAATCCCAGCTGTGCATTATGAATCCAAACATGTAATAAAAACACGATTCATAGGTTTGATGTTTGTCTTTGTGGCTGCAGACGTCACGTTGTGACTCCGTTCTGTGACACGGTCCGAGCTTCTCCTCTGCAGCTCACCTGCAGACAAGACCAGCTCGCTGTGGCCGTGTGTAACCTGCAGAGGTACACACAGGAGCTGCCGCTGGACTACCAGGTACACACACACACACACACACACACACACACACACACACAGCTTGATGACAGACAGTAGTACAGTGGTAAAACACAGTGTGTGTGTACAGTATTTTGAGCAGATCCCTGACGTGGCTCCCGATCAGCTGTCGTTCTTCGGGGGGGCGGTGGAGATCGCTGACTTCTGTCCGTTCAGTCAGGAGTTCAGTTGGCACCTGAGTGGAGAATATCAGAGGAACTCGTACTGCCGAGTGTCGGAGAACCAGCCAGGTACCGACTTCAAAGCTTTATCAGGGAGACACTGCAGCAGTGGGGGGGGCTGAGTTTAATTCAAGCTGCTGCTGTAACAAATCCACCAAACTTAGATTTCTTCATGTTTCAAAGTTTCCTGCTGAATATTGGAGATAAACTCTGGTTTTTAATAACTTCAGAGTCTTTTGAACTGATCTCAGTTCAGCTTCACTCTTCAACTGGAGCTGGTTCAGTTGAAGCTGACTCTCAGTCAGTTCTTCTCTCAGGAGATGGAACCCACTCACCACAGTGTGTTTTCAGACTGGTGGAGGAACTACGGAGCGGAGCAGTACGGTCCGGACTCTGTGTGTCTGTACCAGAAGTCAGCGTTCGTCATGGAGCAGTGCACGAGGAAGATGACGTATCCTGACTGGGGCTCCGGATGCTACAAGGTGCTGAAAATAGCTAAATGTCAATCACACGCTGGTGACACCAGGTTTTCTTTCAGGTTGTCCGTCTTATTCTTGTTGACACGATATCTTAAGAACACCATGAGGGAGTTTCTTCACATTTAATACAGATGTTCGCTGGGACTGATTAGATGTCAGTGGTGAAATGTCAGTGAATGAAACTGCACTGGTTGGTGGAGACAAACGAGCACAGGGAAGAAAGATTCGTCTCTAATGTCTTTAGGAGGTGGAGTCATCAAAAATCAACAAAACATCTGCACACACAAATGTTTGTGTGTGTGTGTGTGTGTGTGTGTGTGTGTGTGTGTGTGTGTGTGTGTGTGTGTGTGTGTGTGTGTGTGTGTGTGTGTGTGTGTGTGTGTGTGTGTGGTGCTCGGCTCAGGGCCTGACGGTGTTCGTTCAGGATCGATCCTTCCTCTGCGTCCGTAAAGCTCAGCTGCTGAGCGTCAGCGTTCGAGTCAACGACTGGGTTTACAACGGCGTCCTGGTCTGTCCCGCCTGCTCCGACTTCTGCTCCGACTGTCCTCTCCCCCACCAGCTCCCGCCCATCAACACCTCCAGGACTAACCCCATTGGTCAGTGTGGCTTCTCCTCTCCTGACGCCACCTGAATGTTTCCTCAAGCAGCCTTTGAGTGACGTCTTTATTAAATCATATTTTACTACCAGGATACAAACATTGAAAAGTTTTGTCGTAAGAAGTCTGGTAGAAAACACATTTTGAATTAGTGTTAAGTCAAAGCAGCTGAGACGTGTCATCGGACGAACACAAGAGAGAAGAGATGAAGAGAATGTCGTAGTTTTTCTAGTTTTTCTTGAATCTGGAGAGTGAAGTTTGTTCTGTTGTTGTTTCAGACCCGTGCTCCAGTTCTCCAGGTCTGGCCATCACACTGTGGCTCCTGCTGCTCAACCTGCTCCCCCTAGTGGCTGGACTGCTGCTGTGCCACTGCAGCTGATTAACACTGAGGCAGCTGTTCCCTCATCCTTTCATTCTTTATCCATTTCTTTTTCTCCATCATTCCTCCCTCTGGACATCTTTCATTCCCTCTTCTCCGAAGCGAGAGGAAGTGTGTGTTCGTCCCTCGGTCAGACGTCTTTGTGCTGAAGCTCCGGTTCTGTTTATCTTCAGGTTCATTTCTTCTGCTCGACACGTGCTGACGTTTAGTTTTGGTCCCAAAGCAGAAGTAATGAACAATTCACTCCAAGAACCTCAACTTCAACTCCAGGTCATCGTGCTTCATAAATGAAGTTTAAGCTTCGCGTAGCGTGGAGTCGCTGAAGATCACACGGCTGCGTCCCGTCTCCAGTCACCACAAACCAGGAGGACGTGGAAACGTTTGGACCGAGGGATTCGCCGCAGTTTAGGTGTGAAACAGTCACACGTGTTCTCAGTGACTTCGAAGCTGAAAGAACTGTCTTCTTCTTCTTCTAAATGGAACAATATAAGGAGTTTAGTGACCCCTGGTGGCAGCAGGAGATAACGTTCTTTTTCAGTTTACATGATCTTTTAGCCAGACAACACGTACTGTAAATATAAATACGGCACTTTGATGTCTTTTAGAGCCTGGTGGGGTGAAAGAGGCCCAACAGGATCCCAGCCTCCTCCTGATGAGTCACATGAGACTAAATCTGTCTCTACTTTTGCTAATAAAGACAAACGGGATCAATCTGTGGCAGCTCGGTGGAGACCGGACATCTGCCGGTGATTCTTTTAAACGTCATACAAAGACAACAGCGATGCTTCTTTAGGTCCTGTCTAAGATTTTATTTTACTTTGAAAAAGAACAAACCAAAATTATGTCATTTAATGTTTGTACAATGTAGGTTTGTCCAGATCATGTTTGTTTTAATAATCTGATGTGACTGAAAGGTAAAGTGGAAAAATGTGACAAGATCTGCCCGAGGGAAGTCGCCTCGATGTAAACAAAGATGACGACGCGTCTCCACATCCTCACGTAAAAATGAAGCTAAAATATCTCAGAGACAAACGCTGCCATCTTGTGGTGATGGCGTCATTTACAGTCAGAGTCTGTGCAGTATAGTGATTGTGGAGCCGTGGTGTTGAGGTCCCGCCCACACATGCTCTCAACCAATCAGGAGTCAGTCTCAGCTGTCAATCATGACGTCTCAGCCTGTTTTTATATCATCAAATAACTTGAACAAACATCAGAGAGATAAGAACGACCTGAAACGACAGAAACATCTTTAAACATTTATTTAATGTCTACTTTGATTTTCTTCAGTTTGGTCCATGTCCCATCTGCTAACATGGAGGAGGAGGGTTTTGGGAATGTGCTGTAGCCAGCCACCAGGGGGCGATGCAGACTTTAGAAGAGTCGTGTCATTCATCTTTATTTACTGGTTATGACTAAAGCTGAAGTTCAGGTCTTAACGTGATTGGATGAAAACAGTGAGATTCCTGAGATCTGCTGTAACGTGAAGACGAGCGTCGATCAAACGGATTTTAAAACATTAGTTTGATGTTTAGTTTATGATTCATGCAGCTGTGTCGGTCGTGTGCAGTAGATTCACCTGGGCCCGTGTTTTTTATTTATAGAGGAATTTCACCTGAAACTGATTTTATTTATACTTTTGTCATGAAAGTTTCCAATGTGATGAAGATTTTAGACTCAGCTTTGGTAGAAGTTTTATTAAAACTCAAGATGTTTATTTAAGCCGTTCTGAGATTCCTTCAGTGAAACTCTGGTCTTAATTCTGTTGGTTTTTTAGGAAAGGGCTGCTTTTTAAGACAAATCACAAAACAAAAAATAAATGAAGTCTGTAACCCAGAGATTAGTTTTTGTCTGTTTATAAAAATATTTGTATATCTGCTTTCAGAAACAAACTGAAGTCCATACATGTTCCTCACATGTTCCTGACGTGTTCCTCACATGTTCCTCACATGTTCTGCAGGTTCTGTCTGTGAGAACAAATGTCTGAGTCAGTGTCTCTGGACATGTTCTGGATCTTCTCCTGCAGCCTCCTGGTAAAATGTGTGTAACATGTCAGAGTGAGTCCATGTGAGGAAACAGCAGGACAATGTCCGGAAGCTTCCCAGAGAGCGAGTGGACGTGTTGATGAGGTTTCTAACACGTGACGGACGTGAAACTGGAAGAACACAAACATCTCAGGATGAAGAAGAGGAGCCATACGTAGAAGACGAAGACGTCCACTTGGAAACACGAGGAGGTTCCAGATCTTCTGGTGATGAGGGCCGACGCCGGTGTGGATGAGCTGTAAACAACAACACTGATCTTTCCACAGCAGAGTTTATACGTCATGTCCGGCCTCCTGCTGCTCTACAGGCTCCGCCCCTGCTGCTCTACAGGCTCCGCCCCTGCTGCTCTACAGGCTCCGCCCCTCGCCTGGATGTTCCCACATGTTCCTGTTTGAACGAGTCGGACCCGACAACCTGCTGCTGCTGCTTCACAAACACTAACTACACAACATGTCCAGACTCTATTACAGAGTTCATGTGTTAAAACATCTTGAGAGTCCTCATGTCCAATTGGTTGTAATATGTAAAGTCACCACTAGATGTCAGATATCTGAAGATTTTGGTCCTCTCGTCTACGATCACATGTACGACACCTGAAGACGTCACTACATCCTTCAAACTGAACCTAACTTAATGTCTGAAAACAGCTGATCTCACTTCAAGGCCACCGAAGCTTCTACTGTGTATTCAGTTGGTTGTAATATGTAATTTCACCACTAGATGTCAGTGAATCCAACAGACTGAACCTTTAAATGAAACACTAGTTCTCTTGTTTTCACCTATAAAACTGAACCCTGTGAATTCATTTATTTATTATGATTCATTATTTATTCACAGGTTCAAACAGTTTCCGTTAGAAATGGATTTAAAGTGACAGCGACCATCGTTTGTTCTCATCCGCTCGTCATTAAAGCTGCTGATTTTAATTATTCTGTTAAATAAGATCCACTCAGCTGAAGCGTTAACAGAAACATTTTCTTAATGATTTTAATCAGTGGAACACAAAATACAAATTGTTCAACGGACAGAACAGATTTCAAGTCGTTATTCACATAGAAAACATGATTTTAACAAAATATTTATTTTCTCCAGTCAACGTATGATTAAATACTAACTTGTGTGGGGACTCAGTCCGTCCTCGAGTGCCTGTGAGGAACGACCCTCCTGTGGGTTCGACTCCCCCGGCTCTCTGATCCACAGGAAGCCCACCTGTGTCCCGAAGTTGAGTCCGTCCCTGACGTGGGAGAAGAAGAGTTCAGGGTGACAGGAAGTGCAGGGTGTGACGCAGGGCCTGTCCGTCACCGAGTCGTCATGGATGTGTTCAGGGAGGATTCCGCCTTCCTGGAGGAGGAGTCTGAGGCAGGAAGTAAGATTTAATTCAGTGAACAGCCCACAACATTCACCTCTAATCTGACCTAACACTGCAGTAATCTGACCTAACTCACCTCTAATCTGATCCAACCCACCTCTAATCTCACCTAACGCACCTAGTGCACCTCTAATCTGACGTAACGCACCTAACGCACCTCTAATCTAACGATCCAACCCACCTCTAATCTGACCTAACTCACCTCTAATCTGACGTAACGCACCTCTAATCTGATCCAACCCACCTCTAATCTGACCTAACTCACCTCTAATCTGACCTAACTCACCTCTAATCTGATCCAACCCACCTCTAATCTCACCTAACGCACCTAGTGCACCTCTAATCTGACGTAACGCACCTAACCCACCTCTAATCTGACGTAACGCACCTAACCCACCTCTAATCTGACGTAACGCACCTAACGCACCTCTAATCTGACGTAACGCACCTAACGCACCTCTAATCTGACGTAACGCACCTAACCCACCTCTAATCTGACGTAACGCACCGACGCTCGGTGTCGTACTCAGTTCACACACCTGTTGGCGAGGCGGATGTTGACGTGTGGTCTGTCCAGCCCCGGGTCAGGGACACATTCAGGATGGATGCTGATGAAGTCAAGCGCCTGCTGCCTCTCCAGGGTGAAACAACACCCCCCCACCGACGGTCCCACCGCCACCACGATGTCGCTCACCTGACAACCGAACTCCTTCACCATGGCCTTCACTGTTGCCATGGCAACCCCCATCAGAGTCCCTTTCCAACCTGGATGACGAGCAGAAAATTCTTCACACCCACAATAATAATAATAATAATAATAATATTAGTGATAAGTTATTTTTATATTGTAATCAGGCCAGTAAAACATCTGACATAAAGCACCAAAATGACAACACTGACCTCATGGTGGCGCTGCAACAGCCACATTTATGTTTTGGTTAATAATTTACTACCCATATGTAAATGATCTCTTCTCTACTATACACGCTGAGTTGTGCTGTTAGCACGCTAAGCTAACTTTGAGAAATCAAATATAAATATATTCTGCCTCTAGGGGGTGCCGCAAACTCAAAAAGACAACTCGAGGCTTTAATGACATTATAGCCTTGAGACAAATGATTGTTAAATAAAAACAAATCCTTTCTTCAGGAACAGGTTATGAAGTGTTCGCTGACGATACAGCCGGTTTGTGTGTAGAATTAACGTGTTGGTCACGACAACTTCTGACCACACAACAAGAAACCAATCAGGTGCCTCTCCAGCGCCCCTCGCAGGCAGAACATCAGAGACACCACTGAAATATTCACCTGAGTGAGCGGCTCCGATGACCTTTGACACAGGATCAGCAAACAGGATGGGCATGCAGTCGGCTCCTGGAGCTGCTAACACCACCCCCGTCTGATTGGTCACCATCCCGTCGTAACTCTCGGGCTCGGCACTGCCCACGACCCAAACGTCGCTGGTGTGGTTGACCTGCAGGAAACTCTTGTGATTCAGATCAACGTGCAGCCTTCGACCTGATCATGTGATGTGTGAAGACAGCTACCTTCACCAGGCGAAGCGGATGTGGGTGGAACCCGGCGTGGAGGCCCAATCGGCGTCTGTTTTCCATCACCACGGCGACGGGGTCCCTCCTCCTGCTGCTGCTGAACAGATTCAAGGAGGACAGGGTCGGGATGTCGGACACGCCCCCTCTACGGGTA
>NC_061495.1:765801-793301 GCF_022539355.2 Hippoglossus stenolepis | reverse complement strand
TGCTGCACGTCGCCATGCGCCAGCTGCTCGTGCTGCTGCTGCTGCTGCTGCTGCTATGTAGCAGCAGCTGCTCGTAGCAGCTGCCGCTGCTACTGCTGCTGCTGCTGCCACTGCTGCTGCTGCCGCGCTGTCGCCAGCTGCTGCAGCGGCTGCTGCCGCTGCTGCTGCTGCTGCCATGCTGTCGCAGCTGCTGCTGCAGCCTTGTCGCTGCACGCTGCGCTGCTCCTGTCGCCACTGCTGCTGCTGCTTCTGTCTCGCTGCTGCTCTGCTCTCAGCTGCTGCTGCTGCTGCTGCTGCTGCTGTCTGCTGCTGCTCGCTGCTCCTACCTTGCTGCAGCTGCTGCTGCTCGCTGCCGCTGTCGTGGCTCTGCTGCACTGCTCCCATCGCCAGCTGCTGCTGCTGCTGCTCTCTGCTGTCCTTGCTCTGCCGTGCTGCTCTGCTGCTGCCTGCCCCGTTGCTGCTCGCTCCTGTGGCTCGCTGTCCTGGCTGCTGCTGCTGCCATGTCGCTACTGCTGCTGCTGCTGCTGCTTCTGCTCTGCTGCTGCTGCTCCCTGCTCCTGCTGCTGCTCCTGACATGTTCCTGACATGTTCCTGACTTGTTCCTGACATGTTCCTGACATGTTCCTGACTTGTTCCTGACATGTTCCTGACATGTTCCTGACATGTTCCTGACATGTTCCTGACATGTTCCTGACATGTTCCTGACATGTTCCTGACATGTTCCTGACATGTTCCTGACATGTTCCTGACATGTTCCTGACTTGTTCCTGACATGTTCCTGACATGTTCCTGACATGTTCCTGACTTGTTCCTGACATGTTCCTGACATGTTCCTGACTTGTTCCTGACATGTTCCTGACATGTTCCTGACTTGTTCCTGACTTGTTCCTGACTTGTTCCTGACTTGTTCCTGACATGTTCCTGACTTGTTCCTGACTTGTTCCTGACTTGTTCCTGACTTGTTCCTGACATGTTCCTGATATGTTCCTGACATGTTCCTGATATGTTCCTGACTTGTTCCTGATATGTTCCTGACTTGTTCACTATGTTCCTGACTTGTTCCTGACTTGTTCCTGACTTGTTCCTGACATGTTCCTGACTTGTTCCTGATATGTTCCTGACATGTTCCTGATATGTTCCTGACATGTTCCTGACTTGTTCCTGACATGTTCCTGACTTGTTCCTGACATGTTCCTGACATGTTCCTGACATGTTCCTGACATGTTCCTGACTTGTTCCTGACATGTTCCTGACTTGTTCCTGACTTGTTCCTGACTTGTTCCTGACTTGTTCCTGCTGCTGCTTCACCAACACTAACTACACAACATGTCCAGACAACATTTTATAGAGTTCATGTGTTAAATCATCTTGAGAGTCCTCATGTCCTCAGGGTTGAGTTGGGTGTAATATGTAACGTCACCACTAGATGTCACTATATATCATGCATGACTTGATCAGGAGTCGAACAAGTCAGACAAGTGGACTAACAAAACTCCACTTGTCTACGTTCACGTGTTCCACTCCTGAAAACCACCAATGATTAGAATGGAGACTTGGAGCATCACCTTCTACACTGAGGTCAAAGGTCAGACTGACCTGGTGAGCTTAGCATCAAGAGTTAGCCTGGCTGCGTTCACACAGGAACACCTGAAGCTTCAGTTACAGGAGGTTTGTGGTTTTACTTTACCTTCGTATCAGTTTGTATTTGTAGGATCAATAAATGGAACAGCCGTCAGGATCATGGTGACGTGTTGGGGCCGGATCAAGAAGTGGCCCCCCCGGCCTGGACGTGTTACATGTTAGCAACACAACACTCTATCATCCAATCACATGACTGTTGCCATAGAGACATGAAACCTCCGGGAGACAATGTTTCATTGTTTCAGTTAAAAGATCAAACGAGGAAAAGTGTCTTATTTCGTTTTATTTTGTTTTATGCTATAACCAGTTAATCCTCCCCCTCTCTCTCTCTCTCTCTCTCTCTCTGTCTCTCTCTCTCTCGCTCTCCCACCCCCTCTCTCTCCTCTCTCTCTCTCTATCTCTCTCTCTCTCTGTCTCCCCCTCTCTCTCTCTCTCTCTCTCTCTGTCTCTCTCTCTCTCTCTCTCTGTCTCTCTCTCTCTCTGTCTCCCCCTCTCTCTTTCTCTCTCTGTCTCTCTCGCCTCTCCCTCCCCTCTCTCTCTCTCTCTCTCCCTCCCCACCACCTCTCTCCCTCCCCCTCTCTCGCTCTCACCCCCTCTCTCTCTCTCCACCCCCTCTCTCTCTCTCTCTCTCTCTCTGTCTCTCTCTCTCTCTCTCTCTCTCTCTCCCTCCCCCTCTCTCTCTCTCTCTCTGTCTCTCTCTCTCTCTCTCTCTCTCTCTCTCTCTCTCTCTCTCTCTCTCTCTCCTCCCTCCCCTCTCTCTCTCTCTGTCTCTCTCTCTCTCTCTCTCTCTCTCTCTCTCTCTCTCTCTCTCTCTCCCCACCTCTCTCTCGCTCTCCCCCTCCTCTCTCTCTCTCTCTCTCTCTCTCCCTCCCTCTCTCTTTCTCTCTCTCTCTCTCTCTCTCTCTCTCTCTCTCTCCCTCTCTCTCTCTCTCTCTATCTCTCTCTCTCTGTCTCTCTCTCTCTCTCTGTCTCTCTCTCTCTCTCTCTCTCTCTCTCTCTCTCTCTCTCTCCCTCCCCCTCTCTCTCTCTCTCTCTCTCTCTCTCTCTCTCTCTCTCTCTCTCTCTCTCTCTCTCCCCCCCCTCTCCCCTCTCTCTTTCTCTCTCTCTCTCTCTCTCTCTCTCTCTCTCTCTCTCTCTCTCTCTCTCTCTCTCTCTCTCTCTCTCTCTCCCCCTCTCTCTCTCTCTCTCTCCCTCTCTCTCTCTCTCTCTCTCTCTCTCTCTCTCTCTCTCCCTCCCTCTCTCTTTCTCTCTCTCTCTCTCTCTCTCTCTCTCTCTCTCTCTCTCTGTCTCTCCCCCACCTCTCTCTCTCTCTCTCTCCCCCTCTCTCTCTCTCTCTCTCTCTCTCTCTCTCTATCTCTCTCTCTCTCTGTCTCTCTCTCTCTCTCTCTCTCTCTCTCTCTCTCTCTGTCTCTCTCTGTCTCTCCCCCCCACCTCTCTCTCTGTCTCTCTCTCTCTCTCTCTCTCTCTCTCTCTCTCTGTCTCTCCCCCACCTCTCTCTCTCTCTCTCTCTCTGTCTCTCTCTCTCTCTCTCTCTCTCTCTCTCTCTGTCTCTCCCCACCTCTCTCTCTCTCTCTCTCCCCTCTCTCTCTCTCTCTCTCTCTCTCTCTCTCTCTCTCTCTCTCTCTCTCCCCCACCTCTCTCTCTCTCTCCCCACCTCTCTGTCTCTCTCTCTCTGTCTCTCTCTCTCTCTCCCCCCACCTCTCTCTCTCTCTCTCTCTCTCTCTCTCTCTCTCTCTCTGTCTCTCTCTCTCTCTCTCTCTCTCTGTCTCTCTCTCTGCTCTCCCTCTCTCTCTCTCTCTGTCTCTCTCTCTCTCTCTCTCTCTCTCTCTCTCTCTCTCTCTCTCTCTCCCTCCCCCTCTCTCGGTGACGCGCCTCAGGGTTCAGTCCTCCCCCGGTGCTCGGTGTCTGATCGGAGAGAGAGAACCGGAGAGGAGCCGCAGACCGAGGATCAGCTCCAGCTTCACCGAACACCGGAGCTCCATCACCGGCCTGAGTCCGGAGCTGCAGCCCGACGCTCCCCCCGCCTCCTCCGGTAAGAAGCGATTTATTTCCCCGAGAGCCTCCATCACACGAGCACGCACAAACGCACGCGCGCACACACATGGCGCACAGAGACAATGAAGCTTCATGTGAAGGAGTCTCTGTTTAAGTTGATGTGATGCGGCTGTGTGTGTGTGTGTGTGGGTAACAATGACACACGCACGCGCTTCTGTCCAACAGTTCAAAGTGTCACAACCACCATCGGAGTGGTTTTGTAGTAAAAGAAAAAATCAGGAGCGAGAGATAAAGAGTTTTATTCGTCTTCTGTTTAAATTTAAATCAAATAAAACTAAAGTGTGAGACTGAGCTGATGCAGAAGATGTGTGATGTCTGCAGAGAGGAGGAGGAAGAGGGAATGAGGAGGAAGGGTGATGATGATGATGGAGGAGGAGGAGGAAGAGGAGGAGGGGGAGGAAGGGGGATGCTGGTGATGATGGAGGAGAGGATGATGTCCTTGGTATCCCGTCACCTTGACAACCCCTCAGCTGTTTGTCATGTTCAGACTTTAATGCTCTGGATGATTATATGAATATATCTCTGAGAGTTTGAAGCTTCATGTGTTTGTTCCATAGTTTCATTTGATCTGTTAGTTTTGGTTTCACATTGTAATTTGCTGGGGGGAGTTTCTTCTTCTAGACCCAGAACACCTCTCCTGCTCTGAGGAACCTTTCACACCTGATGTTCAGGTTCAGACTGAACTGAAGAGTCTGAAGCTCTGAACCCAACCAGGTGTGAACGAGTCCTGAGTCACTAACTCTGGTCCTGATGTAAGAATCAAAGTCAGAACTGATGAATTTGTATCTTCATCACCAACAGACAAACATCAACTTCATCGACTAATCAATGAATAGTTTCAGCTCAGCTGATAATCGATCAGCAGAGAGAACATCAGCTGGTCCTGATGTGTGACAGATGAAGATGAGTGATGATGAAGCCGAGGCAGAAACACTGACTCCACTATTCTTCAACATCTTCATCATCATCATCACCATCATCGCCGTCATCGTTGTCAGCAACAGCCTCTGTTGTCTGGAGGGAAACAGTCGACTGTCGTTGTCGTGGTTTCACTGCTGAACATCTGCTCTGGAGTCACTGCAGCAGAATCCAGCGCCGCTCCGCCCGGTGGCTCCTGCTGAGGTCATGTGAGGTCGGTTTGGTCCAATGGCCGAGGGGTCGGCTGCAGCGGCTGCAGAATGGAACCTGCCATATTTGCTGCAGGCCTGCGCGGTGGTTGGTGGAGAAGCATGGCTGATGAGCTGCCACAGGAGAGAGAGCGGACTGACTTCCTGTCTCCTGCTGCTGTGCTGATGTTTTGTGCGTCTCATTACAGCGTGTGTGGAAAAGCAGCCGTTAGCGCCTGTAATGCGATTATCCTTCGTCCTGGTGTCTTTTTCACATTCTGCCTCCTCACTAACGTTAATTGACCCCACGCTGCAGCGCTCAATGGGGACGACTGTCGCTAATTGTGGTGGCATTTAGAGAAACAGAGGCTTTTCTACCACTGGAGGATTTACTCACTACTGAGGACCGTGTGTGTGTGAGTCAGGTCTCCACCACGCTGTGGGGACCTAAACCTCACATTTATAAAAACACACTTTGGGTTTGAAGAGTGAAGCCGATGCCGAAGTAGCATAATGTTGTTATATTATAATTATATTATAATAAATATAATTAATTTAAAGTCAAACAGAGCATAAAGTCCCAGTTGCATAGGGGGGTGGATACCACACTGTGATTGACGGCTAGCATCGTCATATGGGTGAAGGTGGCAGGTGTAGCAATCAATCAATCAAATTTTATTTGTATAGCCCATATTCACAAATCACAGTTTGTCTCATAGGGCTTTAACATGGTGTGACATCCTCTGCCCTTAACCCTCAACAAGAGTCAGGAAAAACTACTTAAAAACCCTTTTAACAGGTAAAGAACGTAGAAACCTCAGAGACATGTGAGGATCCGTCTCCCAGGACGGACACAAGTGAACAGATGTCAAGTGTAAAGGAGAACATCAAGATAAAGGTTTTAGCAGCATTGATAAGGGTAAACATTTTGAAGTATAACTGAAGGTCAGTGAATTGGTGGATTAATGTCATTAATGGTCAAGTGTCTGAGGAGAAATACTATGTATCGAGCAGTCCTGCTGCAATCACAGTCCATGGTCAGCAGCCAGCAAGATCAGGATCCACCATCAAGATCGGATGCCACTATAGTCCACAGTCATTGTCCACTGCCGCCATTAGGATCCATCATCAGCTGCCACCTCGGTCGTGGTCCACCACCAGTATCAGATGCCAACACGATAAAGGATCTGCCTTTATTATCACGATCAGCCAGCACGATGCAGAATCCGCCAAACTGGATCCACCATTACGACCTCTGATACGTGATCCACAGATCCTAATCCATGATGTGGCCACAGCCGCGGCCCTGGATCTGCGGACGATAAGGCAAAGGGACTCCGGGGAAGAAGTCAAGTCAGTAACATGTATTGATGGGATATGAATTACTTTGATGTGATAACGATTGAGAAGAGGAAGGAGAAGCTGGAAAGAGAAGCTCCGAGTGTCATGTGTCCCCCGACCTTCTAGACCTATAGCAGCAGAACTAAGATCAGGTCTAAGACAAACCTGGACCAGCTCTAACTATAAGCTTTATCAAAAAGGAAGGTTTTAAGCCTACTCTTAAACGTACAGATGGTGTCTGCCTCCCGAACTGAAAGTGGGAGATGATTCCACAGGAGAGGAGCTTGATGCTGAAGCTCTGTCTCCTCCTCTACTTTTAGAGACTTTAGGGACGACAGCCTGAATTCTGGGAGCGCAGTGCTCTAGTGGGTTGTTGGGTTGGGTGTATGTGGGCGTGTCCTCCAGCTCTCAGTCAGGCTCCACCCACCACTCCTCCAAATGGGTTACTTCTGGTTTCAAAAATCCAAGATGGCGCTGAACAAACTGAGGCTTCAGAACAGAATCTCACAAACCACGGTGACGGTTGATAGATCTTCTTCATGTCGTGGGGACCAAAGAGGGTTGAGGTTAGATGTATGGTTATGGTTTCATTCACTTTATTTACAACCAAACAGAAGCTAATAGGTTTGGTATGCTGCCCTCCTATTGGTCGGAATACAGACAATACGTTAGTGCTGCTATGTTAAGCTCTCTATCATTTTTAAGGTCTCGACCCGACTGATGAGAACCAATCAGGAAGAGAACGTCTGAGAAAAGTCTCAGTTTCTGTTCAGAATAAAACACAAACCTCGGAGTTTTCAAACTAAAACGAGACCAGTTTACACAAGTCTCTGATTCAGAGGCTGGACAAATAGTGTGGACGCCAGGCGTAACCATAGCGACAGCAATGCAGGCTGTATCCGTGTGGACGGAGCCGGAGTGACAGTGACCTCCTGGGGTATTTGAGAGTCACCAGCTGTGTGTTGATGGGACGACGCTCTCTCTCCTCACAGCTGCTTGTCGTTCTCCGTCACATAAATCAGACGTGAGAGACGTCCCATTAAAAACAGGCCCCGAGTCACAGTGAAGCTTCACAAGGAACCACAGGGATTATTTCATCGATCTGTTGTCAACCAATCAAGACTCACAATACCACACTCATGTTTGTCCTTGTATAGATGTGAGGACACACTTCACTCGGACCTGATCAGACAAAACGTCCTCACAAGCATAGACATGTTTTATACACACACACACAGTAAATCAGTGGAGACTCATCAGTGTGATGGAGGAAGCAGGAGAAGAGCTGCTGTGACTGAAGTGCTTCCTAATGCACACAATGGTGTGTGTGTGTGTGTGTGTGTGTGTGTGTGTGTGTGTGTGTGTGTGTGTGTGTGTGTGTGTGTGTGTGTGTGTGTGTGTGTGTGTCTAGTGTGTCTGAGTGTGCAGTGATGTGGGGTCTTTTTCTGGCTGCACATCAAGCAAATCTGGTTTGTGCTGAAGAGAGCAGCAGGAAATAGGATTTACTTCCTGTGAGTGTGTGAGTGTGGAGTGTGTGTGTGTCACACACACACGTCGGCCCTCATCACCAAAAGCTTCTCGTGTTTCCAAGTGGACGTCTTCGTCTTCTACGTGTACGGCTCCTCTTCTTCATCCTGAGATGTTTGTGTTCTTCCAGTTTCACGTCCGTCACGTGTTAGAAACCTCATCAACACGTCCACTCGCTCTCTGGGAAGCTTCCACACATTGTCCTGCTGTTTCCTCTCATGGACTCAGACATTTGTTCTCACAGATCCTCCAGAACATGTCAGGAACATGTCAGGAACATGTCAGGAACATGTCAGGAACATGTCAGGAACACGTCTGTGGCTCAGTTTGTTTTCAGTGATCTGAAGTGCGATGCTCTGGTGCAGCAGTCAGACTCTGGTGTGATGCAGCCTCCAAACGGTTTTAATCAGCTCTGAGCTTCAGGTTTTCAGTCCAGTGTGTAAAACGTTGCTAAGTGTTGCTCCCATGTGAGCGTGTCCTTCATGATGCCGCTCTGCATGGCTGCAGTTCGCTCATGCAGAGACGGACCCGGCTCACTGTCGACTGAAGTCAGTGATTCACAGGCTCAGATAAAAGATCTGCAGCCTGACGAGCTGAGCTGCTCCAACGTTGGGACCAAACATTAGATAATAACACAATGGGTTGTGTAACTTGTTCTAATATCTCTGGATTCACTCTTCATCACTGTCAGGCTGTCATTGAAGAACCGTGCATGTGTCGGGGTTAACAGAGGTGTTGTAGATAAGCAGCAGCTCTTGATCTTCCCATTAGGAAAAAAGACATGACTCCCATTCCCCACACCCTCCCCCACTCATCTCTCACACACACACACACACACACACACACACACACACACACACACACACATTGAATGATGTTGGTGGACAGTGAAGCTGAAGCTAAGGTTTGTGTGTGTGATTGTGTGTGTTCAGGTTGTGTTGTCATGACGAGCGCCTGCTAACCTGTGATCTCTGAGCAGAGTTATGAACGTTTACTGATGATGTCAGAGACGATGATGAAGATGAGCCGTGTGTGAGCATGTGAGGGTTCAGATCAGCTTCCTGTTTGCAGACTGTGCTCGTTTCACTTGCCGCTGTATCCTTGTCGCTGCACCACGCCCTCGGCTCTGGCCTCAGTGTGACAGGCTCGGGGCCGTGGAGGACAGTGAGGGATGAGGGTTTATTAAAGAGCAGACTGCTCTGCACAAAGAAGACGGATCATTACACCGTCCAACAGTGGGAACAATGGAGGGAACAAGCTGCCTGCAGCCAAAGGCTCCGTCACACCTCTGTCTCTGCTGCTCATCAACACACAGCAGCTGGAACTGGAGCTGACTCTGAGCCGCCAATGAAACCGTCTGATACTGACCACCATTAAAACACTTGACTCCTCTGTCAGTGCAGCTCAGACCTGCTGTGGTTCACCTGCCTCTCTGCATCACAACAGCGTGTGCACGTTTAATGTGCACGTTTAATGTCCAGACTCACTCAGCTCTGCATCGATCTGTTGTCTAAAAACTAAAGCAGAGTCAGAGCCAATGGAATTAAAACACGTCCAGGTTTCATTGGTGCCACATTGCGCTGCTCCAACAACATTAGACTGAATATTAATGATACGGACGACATGACAGAAGTGCAGCCAAATCATCTAGACCGCCCCCTGGTGTCTGGCTGCAGTATAGGTCATAAACCTCCTCCATGTTGGCAGATGGGACATGGACCGAACTAAAAGTAGACATTAAATAAATGTTTGTCAGAGATGGTTTCTGTCATTTCAGGTCGTTCTTCTCTCACTGATGTTTGTTCACGTGTTTCTGATCAGTTTGGTTTTTAGTTATTTGATGATATAAAAACAGGCTGATTGGTCCTGACTCCTGATTGGTTGAGAGTGTTAATGGGCGGGACCTTGATACCCCCGCAAACAATCTGATTAAAAATCGTGTCGTCGGGACGTCAGCTCTGTCTCACATGTCCACAAACCGCTGGGTGTCAGTTTAGTAAATTCAGTTTAAAGGTGCAGTGTGTAGAATTTAGTGACATCTAGTGGTGAAGTGTCATGTTGCAGCTGAACAGTGCTGAAAATCAGTTTCTGCAAATAGATCCTTTCATCTCAGTCTTTCACACTGGACCTTTAACAGAGTCTGAGTTCTAACAAACACTGAGAGTCGAGGACTGAAGACAAAAGAAGTTTCCTGTGGACGTACAGAGACAGTGAAGGACAGGGACATGTTATTCTGTGCACATCCACATGAGGTTGTATTGTGTGTGTGTGTGTGTGTGTGTGTGTGTGTGTGTGTGTGTGTGTGTGTGTGTGTGCAGAGTGTGACAGTAATGGCTGCTGAGAGCGTCTTCTGCTCCGCTGCGTTCACTGACAGAAGACGCTATTGGACAGCTTCCTGTCCCCTGCAGCCACATCTCACACCACACTACACCTCCCAGAATTCAGCTGTGCAGCAGCCTGCAGGGCAGCGGGGGGGTGCAGGGTGTTTGTAGCGTCCAGTTAATGGACTCGTCCTGCAGACAGAGACTCGCAGTATCATCACATCAGAGGTCGCTGTGTTTTCAGCTGCTTCCCTGACATGAAGCATGAAACATCTGTATCGCCCCCTGGTGGCTGGCTGCAGGTCATAAACCCCGCCTCCTCCATCCAGCAGATGGTAGCCAACTTAAAAATCTAAGATGTTCAATAATTTTTCTCAGAGATGGTTTCTGCTGTAAAACGGTGTGAGATGTCATGAGACTGACTCGTGATTGGTCGAGAGTGTGTCTCAGCAGGACCTGGTTACTGTGGCTCACACCATCACTGCACAGACAAGATGGCAGCAGCTGTGTCCGAGACAAGTTATTTTACACGGTATCTGTGAAAAGCTGATTCTAAACCAGTGTGTTTTTCTTCAGAGTTGAAATCTGAACCGTGGTGGACTCTGGTGAATGAGCTGGTTAACTGCTCTCTTGTGTCTCTGTGGCGTTGTGGAGACGTCAGAGCTCATCTGTCAACCTTTACATGTGAGGAGGAAAGAGGCTGCAGGGGATGAAAGAGAGAACTCAAAGGTTAAATGAGCCACATCTCTTCTCCTCCTGTGTTTGTGTCCTCCAGTGTGTGAGAGGCCTCTGTCTGTGGTTTGTAGAGCGAGGATAAGTCTCAGTGCAGCAGCGCTCGCTGCAGCTCAAACACAATATCTAACATTATTATCAAGTGCAAACAGTGAACCTCTGATGCTATGATGAGAGGAGCTCGCTAGTATGTAAGCTCAGTTCACTAGAGTGGGGATCAGGAACAGCTTTAATCTAACATTAGCAACACATTATTAGCTTTAGAGGTAGCCAGGTCAGAGCTGCAATACACAATTATTATTATTATTATTATTATTATTGTTATCATTAATCTAATATGGTATCAGGCCTCTCACACAGTTTCACTATCATGTTTTGCATTAGAAAATGATTAAAAACACTGTTTCATTCTTCATAGTTTTTCTGCTGGTTTGAGTTCAGAGGTTTTTGTTTCCACTTTTTCACTGAACTTTCTTCATCGATGACGAGGTTCTGCTGCATAAAAGGGAAATAAACTTCCCATGTGAAACCACAAAGACTCAGCGTCACTGAGGTTCACGTTCAGCTCCATCACTTTTCTTCAGGTGGAAACATAATCTGGTTTCCTCTTGTGAAGCAGCCGGAGCTGCTCAGTGTCTACAGGAGCTTCAGTCTCCTGGAAAGTCAGTTTGTATTCTTTGTTTTCTCAGTAATGTTGGTTAATTTAGTGTCTGTGTAAAACAGTGAGGCACGAACAGAGGGTGGACACATTCATTTTCCTGTTTTCAGAAAATAATCATGAATATCTATGATGTAAACACTGCTTCTCAAATCAAATAATAAATGCAGTTAATTTTATTATATATATATATATATATATATATATACATACAGTCCTCATGAGGAAACGTGTTACAGATGTGTTTACTGTAGTTACTGACGTAACCTGAGGCTGTGAGTTAAACAGACTCTGAAGAGTCGACTCAGGTGAATCTGTGCTCGGATCCTTTGTCCAACACAAACATCTGCAGGACAGATGTTCCTTTAAAAACATCAGCTGACACTGACGAACAGGAAGAAACGAGAGGAGGATGTTGTGCCATAATGCATCAAACGTGATACCATAAAATGGTGTGCCTTTCGGCATTCAATAAATTTGGTTATCAAGATAAAAATATTAAATATTAATATTTTATTATTAATATTAAATAATAACTTTAATTGATTAAAGTTACCTCGGGGCACCACCCTTCAAAGGAAGTGAAAAGATAGCCAATTTATTGATTAAATCTCATAAAGGTTCTAACTACAAATTTGGAACTCTGATTAACAATTAAATTAATAACTATAACCAAAATTACCATATAGATAGTTAGCTAAGTTGAAAGATATAGGGTTCTTGACAGTGTAGAGGTTGGCAAAATTCACTTATGCAACATTAATGGAAAAACATTTGTGAAAGAAAAACATTTATTATGAATATAATAAAGTATAAAAACACAAATTACTAACGGTCTAATTGCTAAACAAAGATAGGTATGTGTGTGTCTGTGTGAGTCAGCGTGCTTTCAAGATGGTGGCTGGCCAAAGAGATAACACCCTCCCCCTATTGGAATGTTTACGACCTGTAGAGATAATGAGGTGAAGAGTTATGCGTGTGTCTGTGTGTGTGTGTGTGTGTGTGTGTGTGTGTGTGTGTGTGTGTGTGTGTGTGTGTGTGTGTGTGTGTGTGTGTGTGTGTGTGTGTGTGTGTCTGTGTGTGTGTGTGTCTGTGTGTGTGTGTGTCTGTGTGTGTGCCAAATTAGAGGAAGTTACTAGATTGGATGCAACGAAAGACTGTGAAGAGCATAACAGACTAACATTACTTTCTCAATAACTTGTACCCAAAATATCACAACACCACAAATCAAACTTATAAACCTCACACAGAATCGAATAAACAGTCTTGCTTAGCCTAGTATAATTATTAAGCCCAGATGTGTTACCAGTCCGTGGAAAGGGGAAAACGGAAGTTGCTGTGCAGTTCGCAGTTTTGTGTCGTCTTGCTGGTTTCGGTTGAGTTCAGTTCAGTTGCTGAAGTTTGCCAGCAGGACATCGAGTCGCTGCTAGGACGTTGGTAGAGCTTGGAGGCGAGAGGAGGTTTCCTTGGTGAGATGAGCTGGAAGCTGCACCTTTGTGCTCCTCTCGAAGAGTTGGATGGGAAGAGAAGATGTAGGCTGGAGAAGGATCGTAGGAAGAGGCAGAAGAGGCTCAACAGCCTTCTCTCCTTAGAGGGTTTTAGCAAGAGAGAGATCGAGAGCAAGAAGCTGGAGAACCTGGCTTATATTGGCCCGGTGACCTCACAGGTCATGGGGTCCAGAGTGACCAATGGGAGTTGAAACCTGTGTCCCTGGGGGGTTTTCCACCCCTCTGTGTGAAGTTGTTGCCTGCTGGGAGACTGAGTTCCTTGCTCTGGTTTTTAATGGCCCCTGGGAGACGGAGTCCTGGGGGAACATGCGGCTTCAGGGTTTGATGGCACATGTAGGCCGAAGTGTGGTTTCACACAAAACCATGGCCCAACAAGGATGAAAAGGTGCGTGTTCACCTCATCCCACAAGTCTTTGAGTTATCAGGTTGCTTAGCAACAAGAGAGGACCATCATGTAGTGTCACATCATGAAGTTTCCTAATTGGTCCGATCGATTCTGTGTTTGTGCTCAGATTAAACATCACAGGTCGTTTGACGGAGACGAGACAACACGAAGCTCAGATCAGCAGAGTCTGGAAACATGAGCCTGAGGATTCACACCTTCATCAAATCTGCACCAAGTCACACACACTCAGTTTAAACACCATGTAGCTGTGACACTCGAAGCTGGGACTCGAACCCACAGGAGATGGAACCCACTCACCAGAGTCACAGAGAACAGACGCTCAGGGTGAAGAGTGGGTGCACACTGTGTGTGTGTGTGTGTGTGTGTGTGACGGCCGCTCAGAGCTGACCCACAGACAAACATCTGCACTGTACATCTGTCTGCCTGCGGCCATGGTAACAGTCTCACTCATCTCTGTTACCACGGTTACGTGTTTCACTCCACTGATCTTCACACTGAGCTGTGATCATGTGACGTCACCTGCACTGACCTGTCATCTGTCACAGCTGCTGGGATCACATCTCACTTCCTGCTCCGTAAACTTCTCCTCACAAACAATCTGCCTGAGCAGACGAGTCGTGTGTGGATGCAACATTTTGAAATGATATATAAGTTCTGATGATTTTTACACTGCACATGTAGCTTGTCGGGCTGTGGTCGGGTCCAGGTTCATAGTTTCATCTTGAAATCAGTGTGTTGGTGGCCACAAATAAATCAGTGTGAAACAGTGAGAAGAGAAAAGTACTTAAATGTGAAACACAGAAGTCGGAGGTCATTAGCTGAGTAGGCAGAGCTTCAGTATGTCCCAGGAAACGTTCACACGGACAAAAGGATGTGGACACATGTCCAAGAACACTGAACCACAGTTTGGACTTTTGGACCAATCACAGGAAGTAGATCCAGCATTAAACAGAAGAAGAAGAAGAGGAAGCAGCTGCTGTCTTCACCTCCGACGATATAATGTTTGAACCAGGAGGACGTTCAGTTGGTGCATTTGAACTAATGTGAAGTACTGTAGTACTGTGGAGTACTGTAGTACTGTGGTACTGTGGAGTACTGTAGTACTGTAGTACTGTGGAGTACTGTGGTACTGTAGTAATGTGGAGTACTGTAGTACTGTGGAGTACTGTAGTACTGTGGAGTACTGTAGAGTACTGTGGAGTACTGTAGAGTACTGGAGTACTGTGGAGTACTGTAGAGTGCTGTAGTACTGTGGAGTACTGTAGAGTACTGTGCCTGAAGGTGCTGATGTTGCTAGTAATATCATGATGTTACCATGGCAACCAGATCAAGCTCTTTATTCATATCCTCCATTCCAACACAAACACTACTACCCCCCCAACTGACAACACGACTAAAAAACTAACACAAACAAAACACCACAACTAAACAGATCAAGTGAAACAATGGAACCAACACATGAAGCTTGATTCAGACTCTCAGAGCGTTTTCACACCCGAACTCAGGGCTGAACACTGAGATCACCTGAAACACAGTGTGTGTGTGTGTGTGTGTGTGTGTGTGTGTGTGTGTGTGTGTGTGTGTGTGTGTGTGTGTGTGTGTGTGTGTGTGTGTGTGTGTGTGTGTGTGTGTGTGTGTGTGTGTCTGTGTGTGTGTGTGTGTGTGTGTGTGTGTGTGTGTGTGTGTTCTGTGTGTGTGTGTGTCTGTGTGTGTGTCCTGCTGTTGAGGTGCTGCTTCAACATAAATATGTATTTCCCATCTTCACCATCAGCTCGGAGTAAAATGTAGATTTACCATTCATATCACTGCTTCGCTGCTTCCTGCCTATTTTAGGAACGTCACTGTTTGTGTGTGTCTGTGTGTGTGTGTGTGTGTGTGTGTGTGTGTGTGTGTGTGTGTGTGTTTGTGTGTGTGTGTGTGTGTGTTTGTGTGTGTGTGTTTGTGTGTTTGTGTGTGTGTGAAATGTTTAACCAGGTACTGAGCCTGCAGGGCCAGTGAGGATAGAAACACATTTTCATTCACACTTCCTCATATCTTCCTCATCTTCTTATTTTCTCACCCTTACACACCCCACACACACACACACCACACACACACACACACACACACACACACACACACACACCCACACACCCACACACAGACACACACACACAGAGTGCAGCAGGGTTTTTTCCATGCACACTCTAATGCATGCAGAGCAGTACAGTGATATTCAGCTGAAGAGGGGGATGGTTTAAATTTTAATGACTTATGCAGGAGGAGGCCGTTATTTCATTGGAAACACTCGGGTGCACAGGGCGAAATCTATAATCCTCTTTATTGGAGGGAGTCTCCATGAACGTCCTGTGGGAATCATGCCTGTCTCCGTGTGTGTGTGTGTGTGTGTGTGTGTGTGTGTGTGTGTGTGTGTGTGTGTGTGTGTGTGTGTGTGTGTGTGTGTGTGTGTGTGTGTGTGTGTGTGTGTGTGTGTGTGTGTGTGTGTGTGTGTCGAGGGTTGATGTGATGGAGCTGCTGTGAAATCTCTCTGTTCTCATTTGGGAATATTTCCATTCGAGCACACAGGGGATAATCAGCCGTGTCTCGTGCACACTAATAAATGCATGACGGCTTATTTCACAATTCAATTTGAGTCCGGCATCAAAAGGTGATATTTTCTACACTCGTCCACATGATTTATGTGTGTGGGCAGCGACGAGCCCGCTGTAATTGGACCTGATTAAAGTCGACGCTGCGTTCAGCAGAGAGCACGACTCCTCGCAGGAAACAGTCTCTCACCACTGACGAGCTTTAATTCCTCTCGTGATGAACGAGCTCCTCGTGCACGGCTGCGTGTTCTCTGTCCAAACACACTGTTATCTACAGTCCGACCAGAGGTTCGGTCTCTTCAGACGTGTTCAGCTCGGCCCGATCCAGCTGCCAACGGACTTTATGTACCTGCTCTTTAAAATAACAAAGATTCAAAGTTTCCAGGTCGATTCTATTGGAAGAAAAACTTTATTAGTTTTTCTGGGACACTCCTCCAAAGGTCAAAGGTCTTTTCTGTAAATGAATAAAACAGTTGTAAGTGATTTATTTAGAACATTTGATCATAGACGACATTTTACACGTCAGTAAAACTTTTGTAAAACAAAATTTCATTTTGCAAAACTGAAGAGAATAATATTGTTCCTGAAGGTTTGACTTCATGTCAAAGCGTGCGGCGGCGGTGGCGTTCTCCAGGACGACGGCGCTGCAGTGATGTGACACTGAGCGCGTGGAAGGTTAAATCATCAGTCATCTGGCAGCGCTCTAATCGTTTGAGTCGGCCGGTCTGGCGGCGGCACGGCGAGGGCAGCGGGCCGCTTGGATTTCCACTTAAGAAACAATCCAGCCTCTCAGTGCACGTCACATCACATCACGCTCGCTGTCCGTCCTCATCGTGCACAGGGAAATCCTCATCAGAGCTTTTCCACTGAAACTAAGAAAAGGTTCGTTTCATTTAGTTTCCTGTTTGGTGATTGGACGATTTCCTCACAGCTGAAGTCTCCTTTTATCTTTGACCTTTGACCTGAGAAGCAGGTCTTTAACCCGTCGTTCGTCTTTGTCCTGATTTAATGTCAACGTGTCTCTGTGTGACACCTGAAAACTTCATCGCATCGTCTCTTCGTCTCATCGTCTCTTCGTCTCATCGTCTCTTCGTCTCTTCGTCTCTTCGTCTCATCGTCTCATCGTCTCATCGTCTCTTCGTCTCTTCGTCTCATCGTCTCATCGTCTCTTTGTCTCTTTTATCAGTACCTGTAACTTGCTGTTTTTCTCATCGACACTTTACTGGTTGATAAAGATTGAATTTAAATTTAAAAAGTATTTGCTCAGAACATTTAGTCACAGATCCCCCCCCCCCATTCTCCTGCTATTTCCCGCTCTCTCTCCGTCTCCATGTCGTTAGCGTTGATTTATACGAGGCCGCTCTGGAACACGGATGATGCCAATAGGTGGGATGTGGGTACATCACCCCAGCCCCTTCCCCCCCGCCTCCCCCCGGCTGCTTGCTGCTGGTGATTGATCAACAGCAACACAAAGCACGAGGCCATAAACAGGAGTCACACAGTCAGTGGGTGTGTTTGTGTTTCAGGAGACAATGGCTGCTGTGTGATGAATAACGAGGCTCGTCTGCTTTATTTTGAAAAGCCGCCCAGCGCTCATCTTGTTTTCCTCACGTGTCCTCGAGGACGAAGCTCAAATGTTTCAGTTGAGTTTAGATCCAGTTTTCATGAAGCTGTCAGTGAATTTAATCCCTGAAGGAAACAAAGAGGTTTGAAAACAGCAGATTCAAAACGACACTGTTCGGTTTGTATAATTTTATAAAAATCATCAACTCATCATCTTTTATTCTCTGAACTATGTTCATAACAACAACAAAATCTTCAACGATGGACGACATGACGACTTTCTGAAGTCAAGTCAAATCCTCAGCAGTCCAGCTCATTAACCCTCCTCCTCCATGTTAGCAGATGGGACATGGACCAAACTCAAATATCAAAGTAGACGTTAAATAAATTGTAAGAAGTTAAATAAAGTGTTTCTGATCAGTTTGGTTTGAATTAGTTATTTCAAATGATTTCATGGAATCACGGTATCTGAGATATTTTAGAAGTGCAAACGTGTCATCGTCTTTATTTAAAGTCATTGAACAAAACACAAATGACAGAACATGATCACATGGTCAGAGCAGGAGCCAGTGATGAGTTTATCTCAGATAAATATTTGTCTTGACAACCTCAGATTCCTGAATCGCATTACTTCATAAAGAAAACCATAACTCGTGATTAAAGACAGAAGTGTCCTTTAAATAAAAGTTCAGCTGCAGAGAAAAGATCTCCTCAGTTTTTCCCCATTAGCATAAGAGATGTGTTTTTTCTGGTTTGAGGTGATGATGAGACAACGAGAGATGAAAAGACGAAACGTTCGCAGGAGACAAGAGGAATAAACGAGTGTGAGGAAGAGAGAGGGAGGTTAACAGCGTTCCTGCTGTTCAGGGCAAATCCTGTCATCCACTCACTTCCTGTTTTCAGGAGAGAGTTCAGAGGTTAAAGCAGCTTCAGTGACAAAGACTCAACCGTCACAGGTTTCAAAATAAAACTAAAAGAAAAAGGAGTCAAATTAAAAGGTTCTGATCCACGTGTTACGATGCAGATTGTTTAGGCCGGAGACTTTGTTACTGTTCAGTTCATCGGTTGTTCACGACCACTACAAGATGCAATACCACATGCTCAGTAGGGGGCAGTGTGGAGGCTGTGTGTGTGTGTGTGTGTGTGTGTGTGTGTGTGTGTGTGTGTGTGTGTGTGTGTGTGTGTGTGTGTGTGTGTGTGTGTGTGCACGTGTGTGCACGTGTGTGCGTGCACACGTGCACAGAGAGGCTGCTGGGAGTTGGGCCGCTCTGTTGGTCTCTCCTGCTCTGGTTTGGCTCCACGTCGTCACCATATGTTCTGAGGATGTGACACACGGCGTCGTTCACTCCACTGAACACGGAAAAGTAATTAGTTACTTTCTGTTCACAAGCTGCTTCACAACTGTCATCTTCTTCAAGAACCAATCAGACGCCAGAACATCCTGTCAAACTACACTCATCGTAGTTAGATCAGTGAGTACTGTAACTGTACCTACAGGAGTAACTGTACCCACAGGAGTAACTGCACCTACAGGAGTAACTGTACCTACAGGAGTAACTGTATCCACAGGAGTAACTGCACCTACAGGAGTAACTGTATCCACAGGAGTAACTGTACCCACAGGAGTAACTGTATCCACAGGAGTAACTGCATCCACAGGAGTAACTGCATCCACAGGAGTAACTGTACCTACAGGAGGAACTGTATCCACAGGAGTAACTGCACCTACAGGAGTAACTGTATCCACAGGAGTAACTGTACCTACAGGATAACGTACCACAGGAGACTGCATCCACAGGAGTAACTGTATCCACAGGAGTAACTGCACCTACAGGAGTAACTGTATCCACAGGAGTAACTGTACCTACAGGAGTAACTGTATCCACAGGAGTAACTGTACCTACAGGAGGAACTGTATCCACAGGAGTAACTGCACCTACAGGAGTAACTGTATCCACAGGAGTAACTGTACCTACAGGAGTAACTGTATCCACAGGAGTAACTGTATCCACAGGAGTAACTGCACCTACAGGAGGAACTGTATCCACAGGAGTAACTGCACCTACAGGAGTAACTGTATCCACAGGAGTAACTGTACCTACAGGAGTAACTGTATCCACAGGAGTAACTGCACCCACAGGAGTAACTGTACCTACAGGAGTAACTGTATCCACAGGAGTAACTGTATCCACAGGAGTAACTGCACCTACAGGAGTAACTGTATCCACAAGAGTAACTGTACCTACAGGAGGAACTGTATCCACAGGAGTAACTGTATCCACAGGAGGAACTGTATCCACAGGAGGAACTGTATCCACAGGAGTAACTGTATCCACAGGAGGAACTGTATCCACAGGAGTAACTGTATCCAAAGGAGTAACTGCACCTACAGGAGGAACTGTATCCAAAGGAGTAACTGCACCTACAGGAGGAACTGTACCTACAGGAGGAACTGTATCCACAGGAGTAACTGCACCCACAGGAGTAACTGTACCTACAGGAGTAACTGTATCCACAGGAGTAACTGTATCCAAATGAGTAACTGCACCTACAGGAGTAACTGTATCCAAAGGAGTAACTGCACCTACAGGAGTAACTGTATCCACAGGAGTAACTGCACCCACAGGAGTAACTGTACCTACAGGAGGAACTGTATCCACAGGAGTAACTGTATCCACAGGAGTAACTGCACCTACAGGAGGAACTGTATCCACAGGAGTAACTGCACCCACAGGAGTAACTGCACCTACAGGAGGAACTGTATCCACAGGAGTAACTGTATCCACAGGAGTAACTGTATCCAAAGGAGTAACTGCACCCACAGGAGTAACTGCACCTACAGGAGGAACTGTATCCACAGGAGTAACTGCACCTACAGGAGGAACTGTATCCACAGGAGTAACTGTATCCACAGGAGTAACTGCACCTACAGGAGTAACTGTATCCACAGGAGTAACTACCTACAGGAGTAACTGTATCCACAGGAGTAACTGTATCCACAGGAGTAACTGTACCCACAGGAGTAACTGCATCCACAGGAGTAACTGTACCTACAGGAGTAACTGTACCCACAGGAGTAACTGTATCCACAGGAGTAACTGTATCCACAGGAGTAACTGCACCTACAGGAGTAACTGTATCCACAGGAGTAACTGTACCTACAGGAGTAACTGTATCCACAGGAGTAACTGTATCCACAGGAGTAACTGCACCTACAGGAGTAACTGTATCCACAGGAGTAACTGTACCTACAGGAGTAACTGTACCTACAGGAGGAACTGTATCCACAGGAGTAACTGCACCTACAGGAGTAACTGTATCCACAGGAGTAACTGTATCCACAGGAGTAACTGTATCCACAGGAGTAACTGCACCTACAGGAGGAACTGTATCCACAGGAGTAACTGTAACTGATGATGATCACTTGGATTCTGCCTCAGTTCACAATTCATGTGTGTTTTTGTCAGTGAGATGATTCAGGTGAAGATGTTTACTGCTGTGTGTGTGTGTGTGTGTGTGTGTGTGTGTGTGTGTGTGTGTGTGTGTGTGTGCAGAAGTTTTATAAGCGACCCTCCTTCTCTTGGCGTCGGCGTGTTGCTTCAGGGGACTAGGAGGGTTGAGATGATGTCATGACTCAAACCTGAACAGATCACACACACACACACACACACACACACACACACACACACACACACACACACACACACTGTTGTGTATCTGATGTGTGTGTCTGTCTCTGCAGGAATCTTCAGGATTCAGCTGCTGCTCTGACTCAGTAAGTCTCAACTTCTTCTTCTTCATGAAGTGAATTTATTGGTGTTCCTCTGCTGCTGGAGTGAATGACCAACAGGTGGCGCTGCAGGGTTGTCGTGTGTATTGTGTATACGTACTCGTGTGACGATCACAGCTGCAGCTCATCTCAGTATCTGAGTCGTGCTTCACGTTAACGACCTCGACTGCAGCGTCTCGCCATCATGATGATCCAGATGTTTGTCACTGTCCTCACAACATAAACACCTGATACGCCCCCTGCTGTTGGAAACACGCTCTGACCTCAGAAGCTGCACACGCAATAGGCAGACGGGGATCGAACCACCAACCTTCTGGTTAGTGGATGACCCGCTCTGCTTGAGCCACAAACGCCCTGGACATGTTCTCCACATGTTCTCAATTCTTCCGGGACAAGTTCTCACCGACACCCAACATACAAAACACACAACACACAACACACCACACACAAAACACACAACACACAAAACACACAAAACACAAAACACACAACACACCAAAAGCTGTAGAACTGATGAAACCTGTGTGTGTGTGTGTGTCTCTGTGAATGAGTGTGTCTGTGAATGTGTGTGTCTGTGTGTGTGTGTGTGTGTGCTCTGTGTGTGTGTCTCTGTAAATGAGTGTGTCTGTGTGTGTGTCTGTGAATGTGTGTGTCTGTGTGTGTGTGTGTGTGTGTCTCTGTGTGTGTGTGTCTCTGTAAATGAGTGTGTCTGTGTGTGTGTCTGTGAATGTGTGTGTCTGTGTCTGTGTGTGTGTCTGTGAATGAGTGTGTGTGTCTGTGTGTGTGTCTGTGAATGTGTGTCTGTGTGTGAGAGAGTGTGTGTGTGTGTGTGTGTGTGTGTGTGTGTGTGTGTGTTGTCAGGTTGGATTAGGGCGGATTAACAACACTCGTCCTCGTACAGTCTCTCTTCTCCTCCCTCTTTCCCTCCTTCCTCACCTCCTCACTCCTTTGTCCTCCTCCCTCCATCTTCTCGTCCTCTCTCTGTTTACGTCTCGTCTTTTCTCCCTTTGTTCTTCTCTCCTCCATCGTCCTCTGTTCTCCTTCTCCACCTCATCCCTCCATCTCTCTCTCACCTCTCACTTCTCCTCCACATTCTCCATCTTTCTCCTCACCTCCCCCCCCCTCCCCCCCGAGGAGACAGTGCAGGGCCACAATTTACATCTTGATATATCAGTTCCCTGCAGCAGCGGAGGCGGTGATGGATGGCGTGTTGCCGGTGCCGCGGCGCTGCAGTGAGTTACCGTGGTGATTACCGACAGAGACGGGTACCCACTGGCCACTTCATCACGGTGACTGGTGGAGAGGAAGGAGAGAGACGAGGGAGAAAAAGGAGAGAGAGGCAGAAAAACAGAAAGAGAAGAAAGAAAAACCCAGTTGGAGGAGAGAGCGGGGGAGGAGGGCGGCGCTGACTTGTTGTGGCAGGAAGCAGGAACGAGATCGTTACAGGAAACCGGAGGAAGAGGAAGAGGAGGAAGAAGAAGAAGAAGAAGAAGAGGATGTTTTAAACCAAACGAAATATCCTGATGATTGTTTCTCACGATTCAGATGATCACAGATTTAAATGATAATAGATTTATAACGTTAAGACGAATCTGGACGATTCACTGTTCGATCAAAATAGAATAAAATAGTGAACTTGTGGTTCTCGTGATGATGTCATCATTAATAACGTTAACTTTGTAAACTGCTGAACAACCTCATTATTATTATTATCCTGAGAGGAAGACCCGCCCCTATCTGCCTCTGATTGGCTGACCAGCTTCAAGCCTGAACATGAACCAATCAGATGCATTGGAATCCTTGACACACTTTGACTGACAGTCCCTCATTTGCATGGTGGAGCAGGAAAAATTAAAAATACAGAAATTAATAAATGAGAATAACACAAATATATAAATACAAAGAAATTATGAATGAATATGGAAAATTACTAATTATCTAAAATGATAAATACAAATTAATAGGACATTAATACAAAAGTAGATAAATACAGAGGCAAATTAAAACAGAAATAAACAAAGTACCAGTATTTATTAATTTCACATTAATTTAATTAACTGACTCGTTAATTATTTTTTAATTGATTTTTAATTGATGAATCATTTGACAGTTTTTTTTCTCCATACTCAGACGTCACTGTTTCTATGAAACGTCTCAAGCTGCTGCCTGACATGTCCTCTCCTCTTCCTCCTCCTCCTCCTCCTCCTCCTCCTCCTCCTCCTCCCTCCCCCTCCTCCTCCTCCTCCTCCTCCTCCTCCTCCCTCCCTCTTCCCTCCTCCCTTCTCCCTCCTCCTCTTCCTCCTCCTTCTCCTCCTCCTCTTCCTCCTCCTCCTCCTCCTCCTCTGTTCAAACCTGAGGAGAAACAGATCGATGCTGGTCGTCCCCTTGTTTCTCCCTCAGCTTATGAAAATGAAAGTTACAGGTTCAGGATGTGAAGGAAACAGCGACTCACTGTGAACGTGATATTTCATATTTAAATATTAACCAACAATCACCATCAGATGCTTTAATTCAAATATTCTGTTTAGATTCGTCGCAATTAAGTAGTTTAGTTGTATATAAACGTGTTCTGTGTGTATACTGCTGTGTGTGTGTGTGTGTGTGTGTGTGTGTGTGTGTGTGTGTGTGTGTGTGTGTGTGTGTGTGTGTGTGTGTGTGTGTGTGTGCGAGTGTGAATAATTTACCTCTGTGTGGTTCGACCTTGACGTGTCCTCTGCGATGTGAACACTGAGATTTCTGCTGCTGCCTCATATAACACCCACCTCCCCCACCTCCCCCACCTCCCTCTCTCTCACCCGCTCCTGACAGGATACCTGATACACTCCCGGATCACTTTATTAGGAACACCTGTTTATCGATGCAGTTTTCCAATCAGCATCATGTGACATTAAATATCTGAAACCTAAACTGAGATTGTTGTTGAAGAATAAGAATCGATGAATCGATTGTGACTTGTTTATTTTAGCTCAGGTTAGGTAAACAGGAAGTAAACAGGAAGCTGATGTTCACCATAATGACTGCACATCCTGTGACACGTGTGACACTGATCTTCATGTTTATCAGGTTGTTGTTTATTGTACCTGAAGCAGATTTTAAATGAAAAGATGTTTTTCTTTGATCGAGTCATAAAAAGCATTCACACAGTGTGTGTGTGTGTGTGTAGCTGTGTGTGTGTGTGTGTGTGTGTTGAGCTGTGTGTGTGTGTGTGTGTGTGTGTGTGTGTGTGTGTGTGTGTGTGTGTGTGTGTGTGTGTGTGTGTGTGTTGAGCTGTGTGTGAATAGAAACATGACGCGACAATAGAGTCACACACCAGCGCCTCATAAAGACTTTATCTGCCTGTCGCAGGTTCCTCTTCACAAAAACACCTTTTATCGTCTCTCGATTCTTTGCTTCCTCTCTCCCCCTCCCTCCTCCCCCACTCTCTCTCCTCTCTCTCTTTCTCACTCTCTCTCCCTCCATCCCTCTCTCTCTCTCTTCTGTCCCCTCCCCTCCCCCAAAGGCATAAAGGCCTCTCTCTTCAGCGCTCCAATAAAAATCATCAGTGTGTGTGTCTGTGTGTGTGTGTGTGTGTGTGTGTGTGTGTGTGTGTGTGTGTGTGTTTGTTTGTGTGTGTTCAGGTTAAGATTACTTTGTCATCTTCGAAGAAATCCCATTGCTGAGGAGGTGGAGCGCCCCCTACAGTCAGTTAAAAAAACAAAAACTTTTCTCCTCCTGTGATTATGAAGGGTGTGTCAAAGTGTGACACACGCACACACACACACACAGCACACACACACACACACACACACACACACACACACACACACACACACACACACACAGGCCTGATGTAACAGAGTGTAAGTTGACTGCAGATACTCAGTGTGTTAGTGTTGAGACTATGATCTATGAATATGATCGTCTCTATTTTGTTTATGTGTGTATGCATGTATACACACATATAAATGTATATACATAATAAAGACGATCAGTTTATAGATATACATATAGTGTATATAACTTGATATTTTCCATACGCTCTTTACAGTGTGTAATGATGTTGTCTGGTGTCATCAGTGTCGTCTGGATGTGATTTGTCTCGTAAATTGGAGACATGATGTAGAAGCAGGATTTGATTCAGTCTTAATGAGGCAGATGTTTTCACCGTGGTTCCACCGACACCGAGCCGATATCCGCTCCTCCTCCGTGTGGTGGAGCAGCAGCGGGGGAAGGAATCAGGTTCCAAGAGACACCGTGTTTTAGGATGTGAAATCATCAAATCTTTTTCTATGAAAGTTCACGTTTGTGGAGCGGCGGCTCGGCTGTGAAGTCAGTGATGAGAACATGGAGGAGGCTCAGGGACGACTGCAGCCACTTTGACTCGATTATAATTAGAGGAGACAGGAACAGATGGTGCCGCCTTAGCTCGCTGCTTCTGTCAATCAGCCCAGTTAGTATAACACACACACACACACACGATTCTCCTGCTGTTTGTAGATAAACATGTTTCATTGCAATTTAAAACATGATGTTTCTCAAATCAGACTCTGAAGACGCTGAGATTTGATCCTTTTGGAAATTATTCCTGAAGAATTCATTTCATTTATCGGTGAATTGTCCGTAATTAGCTGCATTTCTATTTTTTCTTTCCGTCTGGTTTCCTGTTCCCAGGCGCCGGTTGAGTCGAGTTTCCTCCGGTCTAATGAATGAGTTTCGAACATCCAGGACATGTTGAGCTGAGCCTCCACACACACACACTCAGGTGGGGGGGCTGGGAGGAACGTCATGTATGGTCGACTCACAGGAAACGTGATCTCCGTTCCAATCAGAAAACTTTATGATGTCACACTGGAGTTGACCTTTGACCCCATGTTAGCATTTAGCTGGAATCACGTTTAGTTCAGGGAGAGCATCACTGAGGCCCCGCCCACACTCCAAAACTCATCCCTGTTGCTATGGTTACGCATGGCAGTTTCCAGCCTCTGAATCTGAGACTTGTGTGAACTGGTCTCATTTCAGTTTAAAACTCTTGTTTGTGTTTGAGTCTGAACAGAAACTGAGACTTTAGTAAACGATGACACGTTCTCTTCCTGATTGGTTCTCATCAGTCACATGACTCGACTACCAGCGGTGAACACAAAGCGTCGCTAACACTTCCTGTCAGTAACACTTCCTGTTTCTAACACTTCCTGTCAGTAACACTTCCTGTTTCTAACACTTCCTGTCAGTTACAGTTCCACCTCGTCGTCGCTCAGAGAAAACAATGTCTATCAGAAAAAGTGTGTGTGTGTGTGTGTGTGTGTGTGTGTGTGTGTGTGTGTGTGTGTGTGTGATGCTAATTGGCTCGTCCTGCAGACTCTGGTCTGTGAGTGACAGCAGGTGTTTGAGATGCTGAGTCTTCACGGCTGAAGGAACGTTCACTACAAACACACCCCCCGCCTCTCTCTCAAACACCATCTGGTCATTTTCTGTGAGTCAGTGCTGTCGCCTGCTGGAGGCACACACACACACACACACACACACACACACACACACACACACACACACACACACACACACACACACACACACACACAGAGCGCTGAGCTAACCGTGAGCTAAGCTAATCAGTAACAGTACTAACCTGAGTATACGATAATGCTAAATGTTACATTAATATACACTTATATATAACATAGCCTTCCTGTCTATTGAATCCATTATACTTTCTCACATAATTACAATTTCTGTCATTTTGTCTCATTTGATAAAACAAAGAACAGAAATTAAATCAGGTTAAAAAATAAAAACAAATCATTTATATATTCAGTTTTCTTATAAAACTAATTTGTAGGAAGATTAATGTTGTAAATATACGATGTCACTTGTCATAAATCTTATTTACTGATCTTATTCATCATTAAATCTTATTTAATCATATAAATCTTATTTAATCATATAAATCATATTTAATCATATAAATCATATTTAATCATATAAATCATATTTAACGTTACAGTGCAGCTCCACTGGACTGAGCTCGACGTTCCTCCGTCACTTCATCATGTGCGACTCACAAACAGTAATTTGTCGGCTGCCCTTTTCTCCGCCTCTAACAAGCGGCGTCCTGTCGCAGCTGATGGACGCCGCCGCTCGTCACTTTGGGCCTCGTGTTCGTGTTCACGTCTCACGTCTGCGTTCAGAATTTTAAGTAAAGGGACTCAGAAGTTTTTCTCAGGACGTGATTGGTTTCGTCAACAGATCACATCACAAACAATCTGTTGACGAAGCATTTTTCATTAACAA